>NC_133658.1:58635817-58800817 GCF_037893015.1 Macrotis lagotis
CCCACCCCCAACATTTTACAGATGAGGAGATCAAGATCAGAGAGGTGAGTTTACTTTGTCCTTACAATTCCCATATATATATATGTATATATATATATATATACATATATGTATATATATATATACACACTGACATGTAGGTATATTTACATACACATCCATATAGACATATATATATATATATATATATATATATATATATATATACCTTCACTTTATTCAACACACACATACAAGTCCACATACATAACACACACAAGCACCATCTACAGCACACCTGTAATAGATAACTGTATGGACATACATGTCTACAAACACATATACACACAAACAGGCTATCCTGGGTAGGGTATTTGACCCTAACCATGGTCTTGTTTGGCCACTCAGTCACTGTCTGACTCCTCATGATTGGGTGGACCATAATCCACCAGGGCAGTCTGTAGGATTTTCTTGTCAGAGATACTGGAGTGGTTTGTTATTTTCTTCTCCAGTGACCCTAGACTATCCAGACTTATTCCCTTTATTGGTCAACAGAAACCTTTCCCTTTGGGCTGGCATCCCCCTTTCCTCTCTCCCACGATGCTCATTTCCACCTCTATTCTTCTGTTCTTCTATTAGTTCCATTTCATCCTCCACCTCCCCATCCTCCCAAGCACACACTCCATCTGTGTAGATTGAATCTTTCAGGTTCCACTCACATTGTACCTCCTGGATAAAAGCTTTCCCTGGACACTCCAGCCCTGACTCACAGACCTTCTGCCATACAAGTCAGCTCTGAGGAATCGCCTGCATTGTAAATACTGTGCACATGTGATTATCTGGACTTGGCAGTTAGTGGCTCAGTGGATAGAGCACCAGGACTGGAGTCAGGAAAACTTGAGCTCAAATCTTACTTAGCTGTGTAACCCTGAGAAGACACTTCACTACTGTCTCAGTTTCCTCAAATGTAAAATGAGAAGATTGGACAATACCATCTCCCAGGTGCTTTCCAGCACTAAATCTTAAGATCCCTGGGAAGCAAGTATTTTTTGATTAGTTGAGTTAAGATAAACAAAAGGCTAGAGGTCCTCTGGGTGGACATGAAGGTCTCCTTCTCCAGGAGAATGCCACAACCAAAAAAGGGGGTGTCTGGTGTCTTTGATGGAGGTTATATATGTATTAGGCTAAGACAAGCAATTGTAGAGAAGACTCTGTGTGTGTGTGTGTGTGTGTGTGTGTGTGTGTGTGTGTGTGAGAGAGAGAGAGAGAGAGAGAGAGAGAGAGAGAGAGAAAACAGAGAGACAATGCATATGTGAATGTGAGTGAGTGTGAATGGAGATGTATTAGTGTGAATGTGTGTCTTTGGATAGATAAGGGAGAAAGAGGATGAAGGGGATGGGGAGAAAAGGCTAAGAGTGGAGTGAATGTAAGAGAAGGGGGGAAATACAGGGCAGGAAAAACACAGGAGTGGAAGGCAGGAGGTGGGTGGGGAGAGAGGATGAGACAGGGATGAGCTGAAGAAGGGATTCTTGGAAATGGAGGGAGGAGAGACTATAAGGACAGCCCTCAGCTTCCTCTGGCCGGGGGGGGGGGGGGAGGGAGAGGGGACCCTCCAGGAGAGGGGCGGCCCAATTACAGACCTGATTACTACCACCCTGATGCACAGCCAGCCGACTTTCCACTCCCCAACTTAAGAGTGACAAAGCAGCCCATCCACGGCTGTGGCTTCATCTTTAATCCAGGGAAGTCTTTCAAGTGTTAATGGTGCAAGCAGGCTCATTAAATGTAATCCATCTGTCCTTAATGTGCAGAGCACTGAGTCTGATCGAGATGAAGGATGCCCTCCTGAGTAACAGCAGCCGCCTGCCGCTCCAGTACCATGCAAATCACATTTAGGAGCTTACTGCCTTCTTTTCTTTCTTTCTTTCTTTTTCTTTAAAAAAATAAGGGAGGAGGATACCAGAGGGAAAGGAAGAGGCAAAAAAGGAGAAGGAAAAAAGAGAAAAAATGACTAATTTACTTGGGCCATTATTGCTTGGGATGCTGAGGCAGAAAGTAAAGCCCTCTGGAGGGGGTATGGTTGTTCTAGTCCTGTTCTATCACCTGACATGAGGAGATGTACCAAAAAGTCCAGGCTTCCTCTTAATTCTGTCGTAAGATTCTAAATTCTTAGGTTCTAAAGTTTGATATTCTAAGGCCCCCCCAGCTATGACATTCCCTTTTCTAAGGACTTTCCCAGATCTGACATTTCCTGGTCTAAGGGCCCTCCAGTTTTGTCATTTTCCATTCTAAGGCCTTTCCCAGCTCTAACATTCCCTGTTCTAAGGACTTTCCCAGTTCTGACATTCCCTAGTCTAAGGGCCCTCCAGTTCTGACATATTCTCTGCTCTAAGGTCATTCTAGCTCTGATATTCTCTGTTCAAAGGTCCCTCCCAGTTACGATATTTCCTGTTCTAAAGGTCCTCCAGCTCTGACATTTCCTGGTCTAAGGACTCTCTAGTTCTGATATTCTCTATTCTATGCTGCTATGTTGTCCTAGAATTCTATAATTTTCTATATGGTTTTGTTACTTATGAACAAGGGCTGTATTATAGGACCACATACTATCTCCATCACTGGTGTTCAGCACCAATCTAAAAGAGGAAACTTATGGGTATGCATTCTCTGGACCTCTGTGGTATCTTTCCCCTATTAAATTGGATTGTTTGACTCTGGGGATAGTTCTATACACCAACTTTTCCTCTCATAGGTAGTAGGATTGAAGCCATGATATGGTTATGGTACCATGTTTCTTCTTAGGTCATAGCCAAAGACTCAAGTGGTTTAAAGTTCTCTTTTCCTTTACTTTCTTATAAAAAGGCCCTTCTAGATGTTTTTCCATAGGAAAAAAAAAAGGTAGGTATCTCTTCCTTTTCTAATCAAAAGCATTCCTGAGATAAAACAAAAATGCCCCTTCTCTCCAGTATTATTTAACTGTAAGATCTAGAAATACTATCAATAATAATGACAGTGAAAGACATTAAAAGTATCAACAAGAAGTGATGAAATTATCTCTTTTCATATGACACTGTGCTTTACTTAGAGAACCACAAAGAATTAGCAAAGAAATTAAGTGAGATAATAGATTTAGGAAAGAAGAATGCAAAATAAATCCACAAAATGTCAGTCTTTTTTCATAGTGATGACAAAAGTCAGAAGGAAATGATGGAAAGGGGAATCCAACTTAGAATAACTATAAACCCCATAAAATATCTAAAGCAATCCTCTTTGGAGGTGAAGTTGTCTCAGATGAATTTAATACCATAAATGTGTGTTAACCCTGCCTGAGACTGGTAGAAGCCCCTTGTGCAAGATGAGCTTTGTGTGACACCCAAATACTACTTCTATATAGGCACTGGGCCAGAAGAGTCCAGATACCAAGTCCTCAAGAGGGTCAGATGTTAGAGAATGACCACATCTATTGGTACTGGAGCTAGGTATGGATTCTTGGTCTTAATTCCTTTTGGTTGAATATCTACAGACTTAGGAGCAAAAGGAAATATGACTAGATTTTTAGGGGGAACTTGAGTCAGGGGTTGAGGGTACCCCCAAAATAAGTCATTTTGAAGGAAGGAAAATTTGTCCAAGGACAGTCATGCTGAGGGAGCATGAAAATACAATGGGCTTTGAATCTCAGCATGGCTACTTTTTTTTTTTAACAGCACCTGTGATCTGTTGGGCATAGGGAACTTAATTACTATTAATTAATAACTGCTCTGCAACTAAAGGGTTGCTTAGGGCACTGGGAAGTTAAATGTGTCAGAGGTAGGGAATGAACCCCGGCCTGCTTAACTAGAGGCCACCTTTCAGGCCTCAATAGCAGGCTGTCTCTCTTACTTACTACTTTCAAAATAAACTGAATTGTGTGACCTTGGGAAAATTCCTTCAACTCTGTGTACCTCAGATTCCTCATTTATAAAATTAGGCACCTCCAGGCAGTCATAGCATTTGAACAAACACTCTATGGGGCTACTGTGATCTCCAAGCACTGTCATCAAACAAAGGTACAACTACTTTCATGTGGGAGTCCAAGACATTTATTGGTATTTAAAAGGGTTCCTCCCAGAGAAAAAGGCTGAGAACCAAATCATCAAAAAAGTCTTTATAAATAAAGCCCCTACTATGGGCCAGGGCCTGCTCTAGGCACTAGAGATATATTGCTGTTGTTTGTCCTTCATTCTAAAAGATGACATCAGGAAAGTGATGTCTTGACTTGTGAATTGGATTTAAATAAGGCATCACTGGAAATACAAAGAAAGGCAAAAGATGTTCCTGCCCTCGAGAATTTTCCACTCTAACCCCTGGATGAAATGGTTTATGAGATCTTTTCCAACCCTACATCCAACTCCTTCATGATCCCATGAAGAAGGGTTAATAATTCACTTGTACATTAAGGACAGCTAGGTGGCACACTCGATAGAGCTGGACCTGGAGTCAAAAAGACCGGAGTTCAAATCTAACCTTAGACTCTAACTAGTTGTGTGATCCTAGGCAAGACACTTCAACTGATTTACTTCAGTTTATTCATCTATAAAATGAGCTGGAGAAGAAATGGCAAACCACTCTAGCATCCCTATCAAGAAAACCCCAAATGGGATAACAACTGAAACTACTGAAATACAACATAGGGGAAACAGATGCACAAAAAACACAGCGGTTGTAGCTGAAGGCAGAAAAAAATATAAACAATTGGCATTTATGTGGCATGTTAAAGTTTTCAAAGTATTTTATATATAAAGGGAGTTATTTCCTAGTTGAGTAATCCTGGGTAAATCCTTTAATCTCTGTCTCAGTTTCCTCATCTGTAAAAAGGGAATGATAGCAGTACTTCCCTCTCAGGATTTTGTGTGGATTGAATGAAATAACTTTTGTAAAGCACTTAGCAGGTCCTTTAATACTTTAAAATTACCCAAAGACTTTTGGGGCACCTAACATTTTATCAGGAGACAAAATAGTTTCCCCCCTCAAATTCTCTCCTTTCCTAGATTCTACCCTAGGTAGAATGTTTGCCAAAAAGGAATGAAAAATGCCCAGTGGTCCAGAACAGGGATTTTAAGTCCTCCAGGTCCACACATATATCTTTTCTCTATTTAGGGCAAATTTTGAAAATGTAGAAATAGTATAAGGTCCTAGGTTAGGTCCTGGTGTGATTTCAGGGGTTCCCTTTGTCCCAAGTAGAATTTCAGTTCCTTGTCTGCATCTTTTTTTTTTTCAGTTTTTGCAAGGCAAATGGGGTTAAGTGGCTTGCCCAAGGCCACACAGCTAGGTAATTATTATTAAGTGTCTGAGGTCGAATTTGAACTCAGGTACTCCTGATTTCAAGGCCGGTGCTCTATCCACTGCACTACCTAGCTGCCCCCCCCCTTATCTGCATCTTTTAAGTTGATTGACTGATTGATAAAAGCTGTGACTGTTATAATACTGTTATAATATAATCCTCTAGGAAAGAGGGGCCACTCTCAGCTACTGTTGTTCCCTGACACCTCAGTGTGAATGGGTTTGTCCCAGATTTTTCCAAGAACAATCCTGGTAGTGAAAAAGGGTTAATGAATAAGCAATCATATGCCTTTTGGCATAGAAAGAGCCTCCTATTTAAGAGTCAGAAAGTCTGGCTCTCCCAAAAGATGGGATTTTGGGCAAGTCACTTTCCTCTCTTAGAGCTTCAGGTTAGTGATCTGTAAAATGGGTGAGAAGGTCAGACCAGGTAATCTCTGAAATATCTTCCAGCTCTAAATCCCGTGATACTAAGTAATTTCCCAGACTGACTGGGCAGGGCCCCCAGAGGAGCAGGCCCTGGCATGTGAACCCAGCAAACTGGGAAACAGGGAAGGA
Organism: Macrotis lagotis; assembly: GCF_037893015.1. Lineage (NCBI taxonomy): Eukaryota > Metazoa > Chordata > Mammalia > Peramelemorphia > Peramelidae > Macrotis > Macrotis lagotis. The sequence continues at coordinate 58,641,668 of NC_133658.1, forward strand.
GGCGGCTGCTCTCTCACTCTCCTGAAGGCTACCTGAGGAGGTTGGATGCTCAGCCAACACAGCACCTAGGAGCCAGAGGGATCCCCATAAGACAAGTGGGAGCCTTTGCCACTTGGGGCAAGGACTAGAAGCTAACCTGGCAACTGATCAAAGTCCATAAGGCTGAGTGGTAGTGGCTGCCCATTGTTCTTCAATTATTCAAACAATAATTGCCCCCTTATTTAAAGTCTACTCTTGCATTCACTGCATACCAGGCTGCCAAGCACCCCGGTAGGCTGGTAGATTTACACAGGAACAAGCTCCTTTCTCACAGAGTCAATTAATTAAGTAAACACATTCATCAGCAGGTTCTCAGGTGTGCAGCCAGAGAGGCCAGCCTAGTTGCTTCCCCTTGCCTCAGTGACATTTAATCCTGTCGACACCCCCTCCCCCTGCCTCCCAAAGAGGGAAGCAGCTCTTCCCTGGAGTCCGAAAGCCTTTGACCTGGGGTCCTGGGGTGGGGTGGGGTCCAGGGGCTGCTGCTTGTGGCACTGGATGAAGGTGGGGGAGGAGGGAAGCTATTAGGGGTAGTACTGCCAGCTTCACAGAGAGTCAGAGCCCCAGAGGGCCAAAGAACAGAGAATGTCAGAGTCAGGTGGGGCCTTGAAAAGAATGTCAGAGCTGGGAGGGGCCCGAGAACACAGAGTGTCAGAGCTGAAAGGGGTCTTAGCACACAGAATGTTAGACTTGGGGGATCTCAGAACACAGAATGTTAGACTTGGGGGGACCTTAGGACAAAGAGTGACAGAGCTGGGAGGGTCCTTAGAACAGAGAGTGTCAGAGCTGGGAGGGGCCTGAGAACACAGAGTGTCAGAGCTGAAAGGGGTCTTAGCACACAGAATGTTAAACTTGGGGGGGGGGCTTTAGAACACAGCATTTTAGACTTGAGGAAACCTTAAAACAAAGAGTGTCAGAGCTGGGAAAGTTCTTAGAACAGAGAGTGTCAGAGCTGGGAGGGGCCTGAGAACTCAGAATGTCAGAGCTGAAAGGGGTCTTAGAACGCAGAATGTTAAACTTGGGGGGGGGGGCTTTAGAACACAGCATTTTAGACTTGAGGAAACCTTAAAACAAAGAGTGTCAGAGCTGGGAAAGTTCTTAGAACACAAAATATCAGAGCTGGGAGGGACCTTGGAATAAAGAGTGTCAGAGTTGGGAGGGTCCTTAGAACAGAGAAGGTCAGAGCTAGGAGAGCCCTTAGAACACAGAATGTCAGAGCTGAAAGGGGTCTTAGAACATAGAATATTAGACTTGGGGAGGAACTTAGAACCCAGAATGTCAGACCTGAGAGAGACCTTAGAACACAGAAGGTTGAAGCTGGGAGGAATCTTAGAACACAGGTCAGAACTGGGAGAAACCTTCAAACATAGGTCAGAGCTGGGAAGGTCCTTAGAACAGAGGTCAGAACTGTGATCAACCTTTGGATACAGGATTTTAAAGCTCACAGGGTTTTGCCCCAGAGAAAGCAGAGACCTTAGGACAAGGAATATCTGAGTTGGGAGGGACTTTAAAACCCAGGTTGGCAAGTCAACAGGTGATATTAGAACACAGACTATAAGGACTTAAAGGGATCTTAGACCTTGGTTCCCAACCTGTGGGATGTCAAGGCTCTCACAAGGGGCTCAGTTCATTAAATAAATCAGAATAATAAATAATCAAACATTCCTCCTGTGAACTGAATAAATAGTATGTTCCACAATATAATGTATGACTAATTTTCAAACGTAGGTAGATGCTGTTATGATTAATATAATACAAATTCATTTAAAAGCTTGACTGAGATCATAATAGCTTTTTGTCATCATGTATTTTCTCCATCAACAACCAGTGTCACGTGATAGCCAGTGAACCACTGCCTCAGAATGCAGGATGGTAGTTATTAGGGTCCTTGGAAATAATGAAGTCAAGCCTGGAGATTGGAGGCTTTATTGCCAGAAGCGACCTCAGAGATTACGTCCAAGGTCCCACTTCACAGAGAGGATGCTGAGGCTCACACAGGTTAAGTGTCTTTGCCCCAGGTCACATAGGAGTCATTGTTAATAGCCTGGCCACTGGACAGAAATCACAGGGATAATAATTACTCAAATTTATACAGCACTTTGTAAACTTCGAATTCTTAACACAGCCAACTCTACAGGGTGCGTAAACTAAGATTCTGAGATCCATCCTACCACTGATACTCTCTGCTACTTGCTGGGTAACTTTGGATAAAATCACGTATTCTCTGGACACCATTTCATCACCTGGAAAAATGGGAACATTGACCTCATCCCTAACTACTTTATGGGGTTCTTACAGAGATCAAATGAGATAATGTATGTATGCTAAAGGGCTTCATAAACAATATAATATTATACAAATATAAACAATTAAACAGATATTAGAAATACATACAAATATAAGTAAAAATAAACTAGAAGACAGTCAGTGACCACCAAAAAGAATGGTTCAAGCCTGATGGTGACACCAGATGACAATGACTAGGAGGTGTTTGGACAATACAGATCCAAGATGAAATGCATATTTTTTCTCCCACTTTCCCCTTTATTTGCCTATATCTTAGTTCTGCTCACTATGGAAGGCTATGTGGCACAGTTGTACAGGTGAGATTCCTGGACTTGGTATCATAAAGATCTAAGTTCAAATTGGTCTCAGACACTTATTAATTATGCAAACTGGAACAATTCAGGTAAATACACCTCAGTTTCTTCATTTGTGAAATGGGGATGCTAGTTCCTGCCATGCCATAATGGACCTAAGGTACTTTTGTAAACAAATGTGAGCTGTTATCATCTACAGGAATTGGCAGACCATTGGCAGATTCAATGGGAATCCCCTTCCTCTACTTTTCAGCTAAACAAATCCTTTCCATATCTCCAGCGTCTTCTCAAGGCTCATGTCAGACCTGCTCTGACACCTCCAGTTCTCACTGGTTTCCCTCTCCTGCAAGGCAGATACTGCCTCAGTTAGAAGAAGGGAGAACTTCCAACTCTGGATCTTTCTTCCACATTCCAGATGGTGTCACATACTCCAAGATTTCCAATGAAGAGCAGGAGGAGGAAATAAGCACATTAAAAAAAGAGAAATAGTATCTCATTTGATCCTCATCTTCCTCCTGGGAGGTATTATTATTTCCATTTTCCAGTAGAGGAAACTGAGGTAAACCGAATTAAATGAATTGTCCAGGGTCACACATACACTTTGTATGGTGTCTGAGGCTGGATCTGAACTCAAAATTTCTTGACCCATTGCCCCAACATCTGCTCTCTCAGTTCCGGTATAATGCCAACGTCACTCTCAGATTACCTAAAGAAGCTCAGTCAAAGGTGATTACAACTGCTCCCAGACTGCCTTTTCCTCATTTACCTTTGTTCTTAGGCAAATAAATATTTATTGTATTACATCTGAGATGGATTTGTGATTTTTTGAAAGCTAGGAAGATTCTGGATCGAATCAAATTGGAACTGAAACAGTGTCTGGAGAGGAGTTCCTATAGCTCCTTGCAGAAGCCAGCCAGCCACCACTAAGAAGAATGGCCCGAGCTTGGTGGTGATACAAATGACAATGACTAGGAGGTGTTTGGACAGTGCAGAGCCAAGGTGAAATGCATAAAGCCTAATTAGCTGTCTTGCAAACTAAGGCTTTATAACAGCAGTTATAAGTAACTGAATCTTGTTTTTAAGCTTCTTTATTAATGCAGGATGTGCAGTTTATGTTAGATATTTCTTTTCTGTGTAGGAATAAATTACTCATCCCATGCTTTATTCATCTCAGACACTTTTTTCCCCTCCCTGTTTCTTTTTTTTTTTTGGGGGGGGGGAGCTTAGATATAATCCATAGCCTAAGCTAAAAAATAAATATATCCCCATTGATACTGGGCTGGGAGCTGAATGAGCCTAACAACATAAAGAAAAAAGGCAGTCTTCCTTCACCATTTCTAAAATTAAACCCAAACACATGTCTGAGTCCAAAGCAAAGAGGTTCCATGAGTACCATGAGCCCACCAGCTTTGTGGTTCAGAAAGTTTCTTAACATTACACCCTAATTCTTTAAGTTGTGCTAAAGCATTTTAGGGTTAAAATGCCTTCTAGAAAAAAAGGAAGTATAAGTTGGTAGTGGCATTAGAATAAAGATTATTAGAACTGTAAGGAACCTTTGTTTAAGCCCCTCATGTGCATCACCATCAGATTATAGCTCTATAACCTGAATGGATCTCAGACACTATAGAATCCAACCTACTCATTTTCAGTTAAGGAAATCTTGGCCCAGGGAAAAGCCATCTATTATATATTCAAGTAGAAATTGTTAAAGATAGAATTTGAACCTGGGTCTTTTTTTCTTCACAAAGCATAAGAGTATACAGGGTTCTCTGTTAAGTACTGGGAAAAAAATCTAACAGTCCCTGCCCTCTTACAGTGCTGGTAGTAGGCAAAGAACTTCTTTAGAAGAAGGAAGGCTAGAGTTCAAATCCCAACTTAGATACTAATCATATGACCTGGGGAAATGACTTAAAATCTCCATTTTGATTCATCTGCAAAATAGGAATAATAATAAAAACAACCCTTGTAGAGTTGTACATAAAATAATGCATATAGAGTGCTTTGAAAAGCCTGAAGCACTATATTAATGGGAATTGTTGGAACAGAAGCCTAGATGGGCAAAATGATTGACTTTCCCAAGGTCATGCAGGTAGTTCGTGACTGAGCTCAGATCTTTTCATTCATTCATTCACTCCTCCCCTTCTGTGCCTAACTCATTCTAACGTGAATACTTTAGGGATCTGTGTTTTCACTCTCAAGGGACATCTGTTCACCTCGTGTGAATCAGAACTCTAAACCAATGAAAAATTTTACTATTTATTGGAAAAAAATACTGAAGTTAAGCTGAAATATTTTGGCCACATAATCAATGAGAAGACAGGACTCACTGGAAAAGACTCTGATTCGTAGGGGATGGCAGAGGATGAGATGGAAAGATGGCATTGTGGAAGCAATAAACGTGAGCTTTGGCAGACCTCAGGAGAGAGTAGAAGACAGAAGTTTCTGAGGTGTTACGTCCAGGGGATCATGAAGGGTCAGACACCTCTGAACAACAACAGCCAGTGAGAAGATGATCTCTAAGAGATGCTCCAGTGATGAGATCTCTCTTACTAAGTCTAGTCTTTTCTAACCTCTGCTCTCCATCAGCTTAGTCTGCCCGAATTCAGGGTCATTTTCATGTTCAGACAAAGCATTGCATCCTCCAGGGACATCTGCCTACCAGATATGGATCACAACCCTGTGCCAGTGAGAACTCTTACTATTTATTGGAGGGTCTACCTAGCAGGGTCTACATCAACACAGCAGCTGGTAAACTGAAGGAGCTGCAGCTCTCCTGGTATGGGGATAGAAGGGTGTGGTGGGAGGGGGCAGAGCATCATTCCCAAGCTCTTTAAACAAACACCCACCCCTTAAGGCCCTTAAGGATGCACACATGTGCTTTTCCAAAGCGTCCATCCGGTTGGAGTCAGAAGAGGCTGGGTTATTATCTGTCAGCTGTTAATTGATGATCCACCCCCTCTACTTACTGAGGGAACCCTCCCCACCCGGTCAATGCCCAAGTTCCATAGATAGCCAGCCTTCTGGCAGGCTGATAAGGGAGGAAAGGCCAGGTTGGGCCTGTTTAAATAAAGGAGGTGGAGGGGGAGAGGGTGGGCTGTCTTGGGAGAATAATAGACATGAAGGAAGGGGTAGGAGGAGGCAGAATAGCAGAAGGGGAAGGTCAGGGCAGCAGGCAGCAGGCAGCAATGCCCAGGGAGGCATCAGCAGGTTGAAAAATAAAACTGAAACATGGGCAAAGGATGAAAATTCCATCCAGGGAGTCCTGGTGACAAAGTGGTGAAGCCCTGTGGTTTCTGATATCAGCAGTGCTCCCTCGGGGGAATTACAGCCTGGTATAGAACACAGCTGCTCAAAGCTATTATTATATTCAGGCTGTGGGGGTGGAAGGGGGGAAGGAGGAGGGCTCTACATTGAAATGTGGAAACCGTGCTGGGGTGAAGGGAGGGGAGTGTGTTTATTTGGGGGGGAAGGGGGAGGGAGTCAAGAAGCCCAGTGATCAGTGGGTAGGAGTGAACCAGACCATGGAGGAGTGTGGAAAACACCAGATTTGGAGGCATCAGAGGTCTCCCATTGGAATCCTGGCTTTCCTATTTATTTCTTATGTGACCTTAGACCAATATTTTCCTTTTTTCTAGGCCTCAGTTTCCTGCACTATGAAAAAGCTGGGGGGCGCTAAATTTGGGAGGGTAGGGGGGGAAGGAGATGTTTAGCTTTTAACTCTTTGTGTCTGTGTGGGTGTCTGGGTGTGAATGATCCCTTGGACAAATATAATAAAACTCTTCTTAGAATCATGTTTTTAAGTATATAAAATAAAATACATCAGACTACAAATCATCTTGAAATATAGTCATCACAATATTTTTTAAAAACTGAATGATGGGGCAGCTAGGTGGCATAGTAGATACAGCACCGGCCTTGGAGTCAGGAGTACCTGGGTTCAAATCCGGTCTCAGACACTTAATAATGACCTAGCTGTGTGGCCTTGGGCAAGCCACTTAACCCCGTTTGCCTTGCAAAAAAAAAAACCAAAAACTGATGAACTGGGGCAGCTAGGTGGCACAGTGGATAGAGCACCGGCCTTGGAGTCAGGAGTCCCTGAGTTCAAATCCGGCCTCAGACACTTCATAATTACCTAGTTGTGTGGCCTTGGGCAAGCTACTTAACCCCATCGCCTTGCAAAAAAACAAACAAAATGAATGAACCCAAGGTAAGAATACCTGAAGAATATCACATGGTATTTTTTTAGTTTTAATTCCAAGATGATGTTGTGGCACTGGACCATGTCACCTTGAAGGGCCTTAATTCTACTTCCAGGAAGCTAAGGCTGTCCCCTGCACTTAATAATAATAATAATAATGATAATGATAATGATAATGATAATAACATTTAACCATCATCATTATTATTATTATAAATAATCAACCTGTTTACCTCAGTTTACTCATTTGTCAAAGGAGCTGGAGAAGGAAGTGGTGAATGACTCCAATATCTTTGCTAACAAAACCCCAAATGTAGTCAAAGAGTAAGACACAACTGAAAGCGCTAAACAACAAAATAAAATCAATATGCTAATTTCCCAGGCATATTCTCAGTTGAACGGCCTCCAAGAGGTTTTACTATTATGACTCCCATTTTATAAACAAGGAAACTTGAGATAGAGGTTATGTGACTTGACCAAGGGTCACACAATTAGCCTAAGGATGGTTTTGAACTCAGGTCTTACTGAATCCAAGCCCAGCCTTGTATCTATTGGATCACCATGCCTTTTTCACGGACAGTCTCTTTGACCCCCTTTCAGGAACCCATCACTGTAGTACAAGACAACACTCACTATTCCAATCGTTCACAAAGGTAGCCTTCTACCTTTGTAGAAATAACAGATTTGGGTGGAAGCTTTCAATTTTCTTTTTTTTTTTTTTGGCTAGATTTGTGATTTCATCAGTTTATGAAACTCCTTATGTGCAAACACCCTCCATGGATACAAATGAGTAATTCTGAAGAATTTTACAGTTTTATAAAGTTGGGGAGAGAGGAATTAAGAAAAGAAAGACAGTGAGGTCATGTGACTTGCCCCTGCCACAGGAATGCCAAGGATACTTACTCTCCTCCTCACTTCTGCTACCCTTGGGAATCCCCAGCTCCCTTCAAGGTTCAGTTCTTTGGGGATGCCATTCCTTATCCCTCCTTTATTAATGTTTCTTTCCTTCTCTACTGACTACTCCAAGCATATAAAAATTTTTTGCTTTTTTGTTTTTAGTTGTTCTACCGATTCCTAGTAGATTGGGTTTCTACTGTAAGCTATGTGGTCATACCCCTTACCTTCAAGTAAGTTTACATGATTAGATTCAGACTTAGTAATATGGCCCTACACTGGCAGCTCATTACCTTGCCCAAGTCCCTGGCTATGATAGTTGCTAGTGCTATGACCCTGGGCCAGTCATTTAATCACTGTGGGTCTCAGTTTCCTCATCTGTAACCTCAGAATAAACGTATCTGACTTGCTAAAACTTCAGAGTTTTCTTGGAACCGATTATTGAGTAGCATGCTCCCATTTTACAGAAAAGAAAAATGAGGCTCAACAAAGGTTAAATGACTTGTCCAATAATTAACAATAACATCTAGGGTCAGGTTTGGAAACTGGCTAATGTTATCTCCTTTGGTCCTCCCAATAACCTTGTGAATCTATTGCTTTTGTCACCTTCTTTTTGCAGTTGGATGAAGACATTTAGATTAAAAGACTTCCCCAGAGTCAAAAAGATAGTGATACCTGAATCAAGATTTGAACCCAGATCTTTTTTCTTCCAGATTCAATACTCTATTTATTCCCTACAGGACTTAGCTGTCTTGTTAGCAGCAGTCTTATTTAGCCCACTAGATGCTGTGGGTTTGAGTACAATGAAAGAACAGTCCCTGCCATTCTCAAGAAGCTTCCATCCAGGTAAGACGACACAGGTTGTAGATAACAGAGCCAGGATTCGGGATCCAAGTTTAGGGTTCTCATGGGCAGAAAACTGCTTTGTAAGCCTAGTGCTTATTATTATCATCATCATTATAGAATGCCTATTAATGGGGGGAATGGGCCAAGGCTTTTATTATAAATGCAGAAGCTTCCTCTTGCCTGGGGCTGCCTGTTGACTTTTGCCAGGATTCAGAGATATCTAGGGGCCCTGCAGAATGGCAGGAGGAATCATAGCTTATTTTCCAAAGTATTAGCAATCAAAGATATCCGGGGTAACGTGGAGGCCACCAACATCTTTCAGCCTAGCTGCTTCTGGGTGGCTGATGAGGATGGAAAGGAACCTGGTCTGGCCCTTCATGGGAGATGGGTCTCATGGTGCACCCCGGATGCCCCTGGAAACCCAGATACCAGTGGGTCTGGGGCCACAAGGAGCTGGTATTTCTCCCATTAAAAAAGGCCTCTCCAAAAGCGGCCTTTCCTGAGGCACACACATGTCTCTCCCTCTTAGGAATCCATCTATATTCTACACACACAAAGCCTGCTTTTGGATTGCTCCTGGGAGGGGGAGCAGGGATGGTAATTACCATGTCCCTTCCCCAGTCTCTTATTTGCATCTGCGGATCCCCCGGTCCCCTGCCAAAAACTCCTCACCCCATCTCCCCGAGGTGGGAAACAGCTCCGGATGTCTGATTAATCCCATCCATCGCAGCCTATTGACATCCCAATCCTTTAAGGCCCCTCTTACAATCCCCAATAGGGAGAGTTAGCAGACTTGAGGATGCCTCTGCCTGTTCCTTGGAAGAAATATGCCCCCTCCACTGGCTCTTCCCAGAAGAGGGGAGAAGCTACATTTCCTTCTTGAGATACTCGCCTTCCTGGGAAATTACAGGGCTGCTTGAAGCACCTAAACAGCAGTTCCCTGTCGTTGCAGACAGATGAGCCCTTCTCCTGGCCTGGACAGCTAGATTTATAAGGCCCTGAATTGCCTGGCCATTACAAGTGGGTCTGGAGCACACTGCAAATAAAACACGCTTTTTAGGGCTGGGGCGTTTGGCCATTATTATTATAAATAATCATTCCCTGGCAATAATTACAGGATCACAGACGGGAGGCTGTCCTCTCCTGCCACGGCCAACTAACCATGGCAGCTAGGAGCCCGGCCCCCTCCCCTTTTCCTCTCTTTTGCCTTTGGCTCTGCCATCCTTTCTGAGCTGGGAAACATGCCTAGGCTTTCCCCCCTCCCACCCCTACTGCCACCCCGCACTGCACCACCCCCCATCCATACCCACCAAAGGCCTATGAGGGACACAGAGGGAAAGACAAGAGAAATCAGGGCTGGGAGGGACAAAGGAGGACAGCCCTTACAACACCGGCAGGGCTCGGAGTCAGGACCTTAGAGCAGAGAATACCAGAGCCAGAGAGACCCTTAGAATACTGAATGTCAATATTCTGATTGGAACAGTCCTTAGACACAGAAGGTCAGAGTTGGGAGGAACTTTGGAATGCAGAATGTCAGAGCTGGGAGAGATCTTAGAACGCAGAATGTCAGAACTAGAAAGACCCTGAGAACACTGAATACTAGAGCTAGAACCATCTTTAGAACATAGAATGTCAGAGCTGGGAGAGATCTTAGAATGCAGAGTGTCAGAGCTAGAAAGACCCTGAGAACACTGAATACTAGAGCTAGAACCATCTTTAGAACATAGAATGTCAGAGCTGGGAGAGATCTTAGAACGCAGAATATCAGAGCTAGAAAGACCCTGAAAACACTGAATACTGGAGCTAGAACCATCTTTAGAACATAGATGTCAGAGCTGGGAGAGATCTTAGAACGCAGAATATCAGAGCTAGAAAGACCCTGAAAACACTGAATACTGGAGCTAGAACCATCTTTAGAACATAGATGTCAGAGCTGGGAGAGATCTTAGAACACAGAATGTCAGAGCTAGAAAGACCCTGAGAACACTGAATACTAGAGCTAGAACCATCTTTAGAACATAAAATGTCAGAGCTGGGAGAGATCTTAGAATGCAGAGTGTCAGAGCTAGAAAGACCCTGAGAACACTGAATACTAGAGCTAGAACCATCTTTAGAACAGAGAATGTCAGAGCTGGGACAGATCTTAGAACATAGAATGTCAGAGCTAGAAAGACCCTGAGAACACTGAATACTAGAGCTAGAACCATCTTTAGAACAGAGAATGTCAGATCTGGGAGAGATCTTAGAATACAGAGTGTCAGAGCTAGAAAGACCCTGAGAACACTGAATACTAGAGCTAGAACCATCTTTAGAACAGAGAATGTCAGAGCTGGGACAGATCTTAGAACACAGAATGTCAGAGCTAGAAAGACCCTGAGAACACTGAATACTGGAGCTAGAACCATCTTTAGAACATAGAATGTCAGAGCTGGGAGAGATCTTAGAATGCAGAGTGTCAGAGCTAGAAAGACCCTGAAAACACTGAATACTGGAGCTAGAACCATCTTTAGAACATAGAATGTCAGAACTGGAAGAGATCTTAGAATGCAGAGTGTCAGAGCTAGAAAGACCCTGAGAACACTGAATACTAGAGCTAGAACCATCTTTAGAACATAGAATGTCAGAGCTGGGAGAGATCTTAGAATGCAGAGTGTCAGAGCTAGAAAGACCCTGAGAACACTGAATACTGGAGCTAGAACCATCTTCAGAACAGAGAATGTCAGAGCTGGGAGAGATCTTAGAACACAGAATATCAAAGCTAGAAAGATCCTGAGAACACTGAATACTGGAGCTAGAACCATCTTTAGAACATAGATGTCAGAGCTGGGAGAGATCTTAGAACACAGAATATCAGAGCTAGAAAGACCCTGAGAACACTGAATACTAGAGCTAGAACCATCTTTAGAACAGAGAATGTCAGAGCTGGGAGAGATCTTAGAATGCAGAGTGTCAGAGCTAGAAAGACCCTGAGAACACTGAATACTGGAGCTAGAACCATCTTTAGAACATAGAATGTCAGAGCTGGGAGAGATCTTAGAACACAGAATATCAAAGCTAGAAAGACCCTGAGAACACTGAATACTGGAGCTAGAACCATCTTCAGAACAGAGAATGTCAGAGCTGGGAGAGATCTTAGAACACAGAATATCAAAGCTAGAAAGACCCTGAGAACACTGAATACTGGAGCTAGAACCATCTTTAGAACATAGATGTCAGAGCTGGGAGAGATCTTAGAACACAGAATATCAGAGCTAGAAAGACCCTGAGAACACTGAATACTGGAGCTAGAACCATCTTTAGAACAGAGAATGTCAGAGCTGGGAGAGATCTTAGAACACAGAATATCAAAGCTAGAAAGACCCTGAGAACACTGAATACTGGAGCTAGAACCATCTTTAGAACATAGATGTCAGAGCTGGGAGAGATCTTAGAACACAGAATATCAGAGCTAGAAAGACCCTGAGAACACTGAATACTAGAGCTAGAACCATCTTTAGAACAGAGAATGTCAGAGCTGGGAGAGATCTTAGAATGCAGAGTGTCAGAGCTAGAAAGACCCTGAGAACACTGAATACTGGAGCTAGAACCATCTTTAAAACAGAGAATGTCAGAGCTGGGAGAGATCTTAGAACACAGACTGACAGGAACTTAAATGACTTATCCAAGATGCTAGAGTTGATCAGCATCAAAGCTAGGTTGGTCACCAACCCCCAGTTCCAGCTCTGCCAGTAACCCACTTCATAGACTTAGCAGAATCATTTCCTTTCTCTGATTATCAGTTTCTTCCCAGACTTGGACGTGAGCAAAGCTTCTTTAGCTCCCAAGGGGTCTGTGGCTAGATTCCAGGAGGATCCTGACCTTAGATGGGGATGAAAGCAACACCTTGCTTTTCACCAATGTCCAACTGGAGTCTTTCCTTCCATTAGGAATACAGGTATCAGACCCCGGGGGTATTGGGCTCCAGGTCCTTTTTGTTCTATATCCCCAAGGTCCCTTCTGTTGTTTAATATTCTGAGTCTTTCATTGGGCCCTGTGTAAAGCAGGGCTGCAATGATTTGGACGGGGACAAAGCCGCCAAATTTTGTTTCTCCAAAGAAAGGAAGAGGCCAGAGAGAAGCAACCTATTAGGCCTGTTAATGCTTTACTGATGACTTGTTCCTCCCAAGGGAAGAAGGCTCTTGTCCAGCTCTCCAAAGCTGATTAAAGATTAAGCAATACCCTTGTCTACAGTTGGCACTTCCCAACAAATTTTCCTTGTCTGTTCTTTCACAAAATAAAGAGAATGGGGGAGGGGAGGCAACCCTGATTCTATTTATTGGGGTCTGTTCTGGAAATTGCCTAAAAGAAAGGAGGTCAGGAATGGCAGGCAGGGAGAGGTCAATTAATTCAGCTGGAAATGTTATTACAAGTCAAAATTTATTGTCACCCGGCCACATTAGCACTGGCAAAGAGGACATTAGGTTGCCCCCCTACTGAATAAGCAGATAAATTAGAGGCATCTGGAGAGCAGAATGAAGGGAGAGATTATACTGAAATTTAGCCGCCAAGGTCTAAGCCACGAATCCATCAGTACCACCAGGTATGTCCAATAAATTAGGCGAGATAAGGATTGAAGGATGGTGTATTAAAGGTAACATTCATTTCTGAACTGGCATCAGGACCTCAAGGTTTCTCCCTTCCTGAGGCCTTTAACCCTTTTCTAGGCAGCTCCCAAGCAGCAGCAGCAGGGAGGGAGTCCCAGAGGAGGGAGTCCCAGAGGAGGAATCCCGAAGGAGGGAGGCTTGGAGGAGGAAAGAAGCCTAGAGGAGAAGGGAGGTCCAGAGGAGAGAAGCCCAGAGGTGGGAGGTGTTGAGGAGGGAAGCCAAAGGAGGAGGGAGGCCCAGAGGAAGAGGGAAGACCAGAGGAGGAGGGAGGCTCAGAGGAGGATGGAGGCTCAGAGGAGGATGGAGGCTCAGAGGAGGATGGAGGCCCAGAGGAGGGAGGTGCTGAGGAGGGAAGCCAAAGGAGGAGGGAAGACCAGAGGAGGAGGGAGGCTCAGAGGAGGAGGGAGGTCCAGAGGAGAGAAGCCCAGAGGTGGGAGGTGTTGAGGAGGGAAGCCAAAGGAGGAGGGAGGCCCAGAGGAAGAGGGAAGACCAGAGGAGGAGGGAGGCTCAGAGGAGGAGGGAGGTCCAGAGGAGAGAAGCCCAGAGGTGGGAGGTGTTGAGGAGGGAAGCCAAAGGAGGAGGGAGGCCCAGAGGAAGAGGGAAGACCAGAGGAGGAGGGAGGCTCAGAGGAGGATGGAGGCCCAGAGGAGGGAGGTGCTGAGGAGGGAAGCCAAAGGAGGAGGGAGGCCCAGAGGAAGAGGGAAGACCAGAGGAGGAGGGAGGCTCAGAGGAGGAGGGAGGCCCAGAGGAGAGAGGCCCAGAGGAGGGAGGTGCTGAGGAGGCAGGCTGCCTGCTTGCTCACCCAAGTTTTCCCCATGGCTGGGTTAAGCCGTTAGCAGAAAGCACTTACGTTTAATTGTGGGAAATGCTGCAGAGAGAGAAATGAAATGTGACTCCCTAACGCAAGCCTTGCAACCCCCTCTGGCGGTCCCCATCCTGGGATCCCCCCTCCCCTCCGGATGGAGCTGAAGCTCCATTTGCAATCACTCCAGCTGTTCTCATCGGGAGCTCCCTTGAACAACAGCTGCCAGATATGGTGGGAATGAGGTGGCTTGGGGGTGGGGGCCATAGCCCAGAGGTGGGTGGGAAGGAAGCTGTGATGTGGAAGCTAATGATCAGGATCCCACAAGAATGGGATTGGAGAGAACCAGCCTCTTGAATCCTGGGCTGGGGGGGAGAGGGTTTTGGGGGTTTTCTGGGTGCTAGATCAGGGGGTGAGGCAGGATTATAGCCTAGGGCTCCCTTCTAGGGGTTTTTCTGTTCTGCACCATTCCCCTCCTTAGAACCCTAAACCTGGACAAGATATGAAACGTATCTCAAAGAAGACTGCCACCCAGCAGGACTGGCACTGGAATCTAGAATGGGCCAGAGCAGGAGTTCTTTACCTGATGACCACAGACCCCTAAGGAGCCCATGAACTTGGATGGGAAAAAAATGACATCTTCATTTTCACTAACTTCTCACTTAAAATGATCATTTCCTTCAATTATTTAGAATCATGATTCTGAGAAGGGATTCCATAAGTTCCCTGGACTGTTGCCAAGGGAATCCATGCCCCCCCCAAAAGATGAGGAACTCCAGGTCTAAAGGACCATTTGATCTAGCCTCCAATTTCCTAGATTTGAACCCCAAATCTGCTAATAATGTGACCCTAGTAAGCCCCCCTAACTCTCTAGACCTGAAAAATTGGTGGTGGTGGGGGTGAGGATGGGAGGAATAGGCCATGACTTCCCTTGCTCCAATCCTATGATCCTATGAAAGGATCATTTTTAGGGTATTGAAACAGGGTGTCTTGGACTAGACTGGAAACTTGGAGGAAGGGGAACCCTTAACCTTGATGTGGGAATCTGAATGAATTACCAAATCAGAAGAATGCTGAAGTGGCCTACTTGCTCAATTGCCTGTTCTGATGACTATTTCAATCTCTCTCTCTCTCTCTCTCTCTCTCTCTCTCTCTCTCTCTCTCTTCCCCCATCTTCCCTTCCTTTCTCTCTTTCTCCCTCCTCCTCTCATTCCCTCTCCCATTTTCTTTCACCCTCTTTCCCCTTCTATTCCTTTTTTCATTGCTCTTTTCCCCTCCCTCTCTCATCATGTCTGCCTACCTTCCCATTGCCTATTTCTCCTCCTATTCTCTCTTCCTTTTTTCTTTCCTCCATCTCAAAATCTCTTTTCCTTCTCATTTTCCTTCTTTCTATCTCTCTTTCCCTCTCCTCTCCTTTCTCTCTCCTGTTCTCTTGTTCTGATTCCATTCTTTCTCTCTCTTCTTCCTCTCTCCCATTCTCTCTCTCTCATTCTCTTCCCCATTCCCCATTCCCCATTCTCTTTCTGTTTGAAAATTCCTCTGAGCAAAAAAGACCAGCAAATATTTTTATGAAAAATGGTGAAGGAAGATGAAGAGAACCAAGGAAAGTGTATAGAAGGTCTCTCCATGGACTATTGCCTTTTTCAAGTCTCCCCTTCCTTATGCACTTTTCACCCCCTAGCCACCAATTAGCATTCACTTTGATTAACCCAACCTGTTGCCTTAAGTTCATTTCTGATATCTAACATAGAACCTCATCATACTCATCATGATCATTTATTCTATAAGGCACTTTAAAGGTTTACAAAACACTCTTTAAGGTAGGTTTATAAGTATTCCACCTTTGCTCCATTTCACAGATGAGGAAACTGAGGTTCAGAAAGGGCAAGTAAATTGTAAATTGAACTTGGTTACACAGCTACTGAGTTAGAAGATTCGGATTCAGGCCTCTTGACTCTAATGCCAGCCCTGGAGTCAGGTAGACAGAGTCATCCACAGACATTTACTATCTCTGCACAGATCACCATTGATCACAAGTGATTTAGGAGAATGGTCTTGCAGCTCACAAGGGATGTGCTCTGTGAGCCTGGGCAAGTCACTTCACCCTGTTTGGCTCTATTTTTTCATCTGTAAAATGAACTGGAGAAGAAAATGGCAAGCCACTGCAGTATCTCTGCCATCTCTGCCAAATGGTGTTATGGAGAATCATACATGATTGAACAACTCTCATAATCAAGGAATCTCCCTGAAATTTCCAATAGCAGCACTTCTGTCCCACCAACCACAGTCTTTATTTTTTCTCTTCATGATAATAAATGCGCCTTGTCTAACATCATTTCAAAGTCCCTTCCAGATGTGACATTCTATGATTCTCCTTTTCTTTTTTGTTGGTATAAAAAACAAATAAGTGACTTCCTGCTACCTCTAGAATCTAGTACTGGCCCTTTTGTTTGTTTCAACCTACCTTTCTTGGCTTATTATACTGGATATCTTCAAAGTCTCAGTACTATAGAAGTTTCTTATCACATTGAAGAGTTAAGACTTTGGGGACACCCTCTCCCCAATACCCCACATCCCTCCCTTCTCAGATTCTAGGGTCCTTCTTCTTTATACCTTTTCACAGCTTGTCTTGGCATTCCATTCCTACCTCCCAGAATTCCTTATGTTTTTTAAAACCACCACCACCACCACCACAACAACAAAAGACAACAATAGTGGTAGTGACCCTAGGCAAGTTAATTCACCTTTCTTACCCTCAGTTTCCCTTTCTGTAGAACAGGACTAATAAGACTTGCAACTCCATATTTCCCACAGTGACCGTAAAGTGAAATGTGCTTCATAAACTTGAAAGCCTAATAGGAGGAGGAGTTATTAATGACAGACAGAATTGATAAAATCAGGTTTTGCAGAGAACTCTTTATGATTTCCCAGCTGGTCCTCATCAGTGACCCTGAGAAATAGGTGCTATAGTTATTCCCATTTTGCAGATGAGGAAACTGAAGCAGACAGAGGTTGTGACTTGCTCAGGGGGTCACTCTGCTAATAAGTGTCAAAGGTAGGATTTGAACTCAGGCCTTTCTGACTTCAAGTTTGGGGCATATATCTGAGCTACCCAACTGTTATTGGATGGAGTGCTGGACTTGGAATCAGGAAGATCTGAGTTCAAATTCTGCTGTAGATATTTAACTTGGCTGTGTGACACTGGACAACTAAGTAATCCTTCTGAGTCTTAATTTTTGCAACTGGAAAATACTAATACTAATAGCACCTATCCACCAGGGTTTCTGGAACTAGGATATGAGGTAACAAAAAATAAAGTCCTTCAACTTGAAGAGAGCTATCAAGATGCTAACTCATCTCATTATTATCATTATTCTATGCCTCCTTCTTTGTGGGCACAAGAAGGAAGGGCCTTATGGGGTCCTTTCTCCTGTTCTGTTGGCAGTCCCTTCCCCTCCCCCTCTGAACACTATAAAGCTTCCCTGGACTTGTGTTTGCCAGATGGCTCCTCACTGTGTATCAGGAGAGAATAGCTATTAAAAATTCACTGGGCTTAATTTTAAAAAAAATTTTTTTAGGGTTTCAATAAGCATTTGCCTACCTCTTAAAGATTCTACCAAACTGCCACCTATTACACAATTTTAATTGGCCCTAATTAGGAGAAACACTGCCTGGGTCAGTATGCCTTCTTTGCCCTGGGAGATAGGAGAGAGGGGTGGCATCGAAGTGGCCTTGCCTATTCAATTACCTCCTAGGAGGAACACCCCCTCCTCAGGCTGGCCATTGAGCCAGTTCTGAAATAGTGTCTCTGTTCCCCCAAACCAGACACATCCCTTCCCCCAAATAAAAACCCAGCAATTCTCCAGAAAGTTTCCATCTATCTCTGCACACATCATCATTGATCCCCAGTGATTCAGGAGAATGGCCTTGTAGCTTGTAAGGGATGCTGCTCTGGGTCAGACTCAGGTCACTGGGGTAATGAGCCTAAAGCCCCAGCAAGAAACACAGGCACACAAACCAAGGAATAGAAAATCAGTGACAGTCCTTAAGGAGGACTGGAAGAAATCTCTGGTCTGCAAGGTCTCTATAGTTCCTTCCGGTTCTGACATAATATTTTTTGTTCTGAGGTACCTCCCAGCTTTGACATTCTGTGTTCTAAAGCCCCTTTCAGTTCTGAAATTCTCTGTTCTGATGTCCTTCCCAGCTCTCTTCTAGTCTCTCCCAGCTCCGATATTCTGTGTTCTAAAGGGTCCTCCCAGTTCTGACGTGTTCTTTCTAAAGATCTTCCCAACTCTGACATTTTCTGTTCTAGGATCCCTCCTAATAGCCTCTGTTGTAGGATTCCTCCTAGTTTTGTTCTCTCTCTCTCTCTCTGAGCTCTGATATTCTATGTTCTAAGACCCCCTAAGACTGATATTCTGTGTTTTAAGGCCCCATTCCAACTCTAACATTCTATATTCTGAGGTCCTTTCTTGCCCTGACTTTGTATTCTAAGGGTCTTCCCAACTCTGGTATTCTCTGTTCTAAGATCCCTCATTCTCTGTCCTTTCTAGCTCTGTTCTAAGTTCTAACATTCTCTGTTCTAAAATCCCTCTGAGCTCAAACAAGCTGTGTTCTAGGGTTCCTTACTAAGGTCCTATTCTCTCAGCTCTGACATTCTCTGCCCTAAGGACCCTCCAAAGTCTGACATTCTGGGTTCCAAGGCTCCTTCCAGCTCTGACATTCTGAGTTCTAAGGTCTCTTTGAGTTCAGACACTTACATTCCAAGGTTCTG
Source organism: Macrotis lagotis (assembly GCF_037893015.1). Classification (NCBI taxonomy): domain Eukaryota; kingdom Metazoa; phylum Chordata; class Mammalia; order Peramelemorphia; family Peramelidae; genus Macrotis; species Macrotis lagotis. The sequence goes on from NC_133658.1 coordinate 58,660,461, forward strand.
TCCCAAAGAGACATTCAGATGCCTATGTTCTATCCCTTAATAGATTAGCTAAGCATCTATCTACTCAGAGATCTCAGGCAATCAAAGAAGGCCATACGTGTCTGACTCAGCTTGTCAACTTTGCAGAGGTTAATTATAGAATGACAGAATGTCAAAGTTGTAGGGGCCTTAGAAATCATACAATTCTTCCTCTCCCCACATCCCTTCCCCTTTAATAGGTGAAGAAACTTTTTTTTTGGCAAGGTAATGGTGTTAAGTGACTTGCCTAAGGTCACACAGTGTATTAAAGTGTCTGGGATTAAATTTGAACTCAAGTTCTCCTGACTCCAGGGCTGGTGCTCTATCCACTGCACCCCTTAGCTGCTCCATAGGTGAAGAAACTTAAGCCCAACTGGGTGCCCAAAGATACTAAGTAATGGAGCCAAGGTTCAAACTCATAACCCAGGACTTTGGCTATACTTGTAAAGCTCTTTCTATCCCACCATACTGCTGCCTAGTAGAATGGAAGTGCCCTGACGACAGGGCCTGGAACTGTTAAAAAAACTATTTCCTGCACTTTGGACTTGTAGGAGTTTAATAATCACTAAATGTGTCAATTGACAAAAACAATAGTCCTTTGAGGTGTTATACAATTTTGATTATTCCTGCTTTAATTATTTTTTGTTGAATAAATTAAATGAATAATGCTGAAGTTCACTTAATTCAGTTTTGATGGATCCCAGACCAATGAAACCAATCTATAGAGCTTCTCCTATCTTACCCTTGTCCAGCAGGAAGGAGGACACTTCACATGTGTTGCCTTTAAAGGCAAACTTGGAAGCAGTAATTTAATTCTTGAGAAAGATGACAGAGCCAAATGAGAGTGGTAAAAAAAAAAAGATCTGGACAAGCATGGTCCTAGAAAGACCAACTATTTTCTCAGAGGTCAGTTCTATCAGCTCCTCTCCTGCCCTTGTGGACACAGATTGAGTGGGAAGATATTTGATTCAATAGGGGAAGTTGAAAGGGGTGGTGAATGACACCTAGTCTCACTCAGCTGAGCTTCCTAAGGACCCTTTCCACCCACCCCTCTGCATTGCCCTCCCTGCCATATTCCAGAACTGACATTCGGGGAGTATCTCTCTGGGAAACAATGCTTCGCATTGTTATTGAGTTCCTGGGGGATTCATAGCTGGAGTGGAGGGATGCATAAGGGAGAAAAGGAAATTACAGCATCTTGTGTCTGTAATGAAGAAAAGTAACACCACCCATGGATATTTTGTTATAAATGACAAAAAAAAATACCCAGGTGGTCCCCAAGAGGTTTTAAAACTGCATGATTTCAAGGAGCCTGCCTGGTGCTCAATCTTGCCTGACAGATAGCTTTAACCCTCTCTTCAGCCCCCATCTCATGGGTACTACCCTCTTTATGACTCAGAGAACAGAACTGGAGCTGGAAGGAGCCAGTTCAGCCCCTGGATTTGACAGGTGAGGAAACTGAGTCAAAGAAGAGAAATCACTTGCATGAATGGGAGAATCGGGATTCAAATATAGTTTTTCGGCCACCTGATCCAAGCCTTCCTAGTTCATTATTGTTTCCCTTTGTCATTATATGACAACTGTTTCCTCTTTATCTATTTCCTTGCCATTGAATTCTTTGTTGCAGTAAAAAAGCCCTAAAAGTCCAACACTTTAGCCAAGCCACCCCACATTGCTATCATGTTAACACATCTCATATCCTGTACCAAATTCCATATCTGCAGTGCCCTGCTGAGAGAAGGGTTCCATCACCTTCTTCAAGTGGAGCTATAATAGAAACTAAACCCTTCCCCCATCCCATGTCTTCCCTTCAAGAATGTAAAGGATGTATTTTGCTTGATTATACATGTTTTCTCCCCCCCTTCCCAGTAATGGGAGATGGGGAGGAAAGAAGGAAAAATCAATTTTTGTTCATTGAAAAAAAGTAAAATTGGATTGGCAAAGATATTTGCAGTTTCTTATCCTCCTTCCTGTTGATGACTTTCTCCCCATGCCCTCTCTGCTTTTGTGAATTTCAGACTTGAATGTGGGCAAAAGACTCTTTGAAAATACCTTCATTTTTCCTTTAGTCTTCTAAGATCCTGTGATTCACTTTTATCAAATTGACTTTTTCTTGAAAGGAACTTTATCTCTAATCCAGGCTTTTTCTTATTTTCTCGAGGAGAGAAACTTAGGGCCACAGGGGGAAGTGATTTATCCAAGGTCATGAAGCTAATTAGTAGCAGAAACAGATTAAACCTCAGGACTGTCTCCCAAACAAGGGCTCCTTCCACTACATCAAAGTCACCCAAAGTCCAATACTCCCTCTTTAGCCATTTTTATCTTTGTGCTGGTGGATTTGTTCCAAGTTAACTCAACATCATCTGTCTGAGCTATCTATGGGCTCCAGCTATCAAGAGTACCCATAGACATAGGATTATAAATTTTAAGGCTGGAAGGAAACTTTAACAGACTCATTTTACATATGAAGAAACTGAGGCCCGGTGAAGTAATATGACTTGACCCAAATCCTACTACTGTCATTGAATGACAAATACAAAATTGTTATTCCAGGTCAGATCCTTATTTATTCAAATGAGATCTGTGATCTAATTGATGTAGGAGTTCAACAATTTTGATTTCTTATCTGCCCATGCCATATGACTATTGTTCAAATCCTGAATCTAGTCAACATATTGGGAGTCTTTCTTGATTTCCTTACATCCTGGAGAAGCACTTGGACTGACTACTAGTTATTAATTTTTCTTGCTACATAATCAATTCATCTTTTTTGGTTGCACATTTCTTCAAAGAATCTTTATGCTGTTTCTCCTCCTGTTCCAATCTACGCACAACTGTTATAATGCCTTTTCAATACCCCTGAGTGATATTTATTTCCTTTTTTTTTTTAAACAAAGAATTTCTTTGGGGCAGTTAGGTAATGGTGTGGAAAGAGCATCAGCCCTGGAGTCAGGAGGATCTGAGTTCAAATTTGACCTCAGACTCTTGATTCTAGCTGGGTGACCTTGGGCAAATCATTTAACCCTATTTGCTTCCCAAAAACCAAACAAAGGAGACTTTCCTAGATGGGTTTTGTTTTTACATTGCCTACCTTCCCCTTTTAACCTTCCCTCTCTTCCCTCCAAGAAAGCCATTTCTTATTATAAGGAATTTCCTTAAAGAGGAAAAAGCCAATCAGCACAGGAAATCTAATGTTATATGAGATTTTCTTCAGACCCTTACCTCTATAAATGAACGAGAAATATTTTTTCACATTTCCTCTTTAGAGACAAGCCTGTTCTTTATAATTTAGTAACTTTTTTCAAATTGTTTTGTCATTATTTATATTGTTGTGTTCACCGGTTCTGTTTAGTTCACTCTGTATCAGTTTGATGATGAATTCATCAAGTTTGTCTTTCCTTACCACAGAGTAACATTCCATTAATTCATGTAACACATATGTTTCACCATTCCCCAATCAATGTATCTAGTTCTTTGCCATCATAAAATATGTTGCTTCAGATCTTTTGTGCTACTCATTTTCAGTTTTTTGGAGACTATTCTCTGTCTCGTATTCAGGCAACATGAGAAGAATATTGATTTAAAAGAGAGAAGTTGGGCCTTTGTATAGACTTTACAATTTCCTAAGGCCTATTTTCTTCCTCCTGTTCAATTCTGGGTCCAATTTGATGATCAATGGCAATATTCAACCCTGACAAAAAATTATTTTAATTAAAAAAGTTAACAAAATGTGATTTCCCCCCACCTTTCCTCTACTAAAACTTAAAGTTCGTTGGGTTTCAAAGTACTTTCTTCCTGATAAGTCCATATTCCATTTTAAAGATAAAAACTGGGGCAGCTAGGTGGCTCAGTGGATAGAACACCAGCCCTGGAGTCAGGAGTACTTGAGTTCAAATCCAGCCTCAGACACTTAATAATTACCTAGCTGTGTGGCCTTGGGCAAGCCACTTAGCCCCATTTACCTTACAAAAAAAAAAGATAAAAATTGAGTATCATATGAGGAATATAAGCAAATCTATAAAATTATTTTTATGAAATAATGAAAAGTGGGAACAAAACAGAACCGATAAAATAAAGCACGCATTAACTACTGCTGTATGAGAGGAAATGTGAATGAGAATGAAGGTATAAACAAAAATATATATAGACACATTTATTTATGTATATATCCATATATTTATACATAATATATATACACACACAATATACACATACACTATATATGCCTAATGATGACTTAGAGGAAATGATTAAACACTTATGATGATGGATTGATGCTCATTATTAGGTTTTTAATATATTTAATTTTTAAAAAGAAAGAGATGCTTAGGATGAGGGATTTGTCCAAATTCAGATAGATTAGGATTAGAGTCAAGATTCGAACCAAGATCTCCCAAATTCAGGTCCACTATATTACAAAAAACACAGAGCTGAACTCATACATTCAGTACCTATAGACAAAGGGGTAGAACCTTGACTTAGGACAATTGCTGTTTATGGAATTGTTTGAAAACTCAGTGGTCCCAGGAGACACTCTTGCTGAACTGGAGGGCGTCATCCAGAGGAACTCCTCTAGAGACCAGAGGAGTCAGGAAACCAGGCTTTACGGTGCATGCATTTGCATATGATTTTCCAGGCTGTTCAGCTGAAATAGTTGAGAATTAGTAGCCTATGAGCTTCAAGGATGGGGCGGGGGGAGTCCAGAACAAAACCAAAAACAGTTTCAAGGCAGAGTAACCTCCCTAGCATATGGTCCCTACTCACATTGATCCCTTCTTCCTCTGAATTCCTATACACTTACTGATCATTCACTGTCTTAGATTATAATGTGATTGTAGTAGAAAGGGCATTTTATTCATTCCTTCAGTAAGCATTTATTAGGCACCAACTATTTGCTAAGTACAAGAAGGGACAAATGATGATCTCTGCCCTCAAGGAGCTTACAGGGAAGACAAACATTTTCTTCACAAAATCCCAGTGGAGTCAAGAATACAGAGTCTCCCTATTGCTTCCAGGATCAAATATAAATTCCTCTATTTAGCTTTCAAAGCCCTTCATAAGCTGGTACCTTCTTACCTTTCCAGGCTTCTTCCACCTCACTTTGATCCACTATTGCTGGCCTTCTGGCTATACCATGAAAAAGACAGTCCATCTCTCACCACTGGGAATTTTCTCCGCTTGTCTACCATGCCTGTAATGGTCTCCATCCTCTTCTTTGCCTCCTGACTTCCCTGACTCGAAGTCTCAACTTAAATCCCACTCACTACACAGGAAGCCTTTCCCAATCCCTCTTAATTCTAGTGCTTTCCTTCTCTTTAATTATTCCCTATTTATCCTGTATAGAGCTTGCTCCATTTATATTTGTTTTCATGTAGCCTCTCCCATTCAAGTATAAGCTCCTCGAGGACAGGACATTTCCCTTTTTTGTATTTTTGTATCTCCAGTCCTTAGCACTGTGCCTGGAGGAAGGAGTCTAATAAATGTGTATTGATTGGTTATCTCAGTTTTCGAGCTGAAAAAATTGAGCTTCTGAGAAATTAAATGCCAACAGAAATATGTACAGTCAATAAAGTACCTGCAGGTAGGTTCTTAAAGAACCTAGGTCCCCTGGATTCATATCAAGGACTCTTGCCATGCTGTCTCCTGTGCTTCTAACAGGCAGCTGGCAGGTGCTTGGGGAATATCAGCTGAATAATATTAATGAGGGTGGGAAATGTTCAATTCCTCTTTCTGATTATGCTTTTCTTCAGGCACATTCAATCTTCTACAGATGTGGGCCTATTTTTCTGTGATTCCAAGGGATAAAAAGTTATGGCATCAGTTCCTCTGAATTCAGTCCAGCAAACATTTTTGATTGCCTACTGTATGCCCTGGGTGAGGGGGAAACATATATACTTTATATAAATCATTACTCCTTTTCATAGCTCTTGGTACAGAGTAAGTACTTAATAAGTAATTGCTGACTGACTTGGGAAATGATGATGATGATGATGATGATGATGATGATGGTGGTGGTGGTGGTGATAGTACTGATGATGATGGTGGTGGTGGTGATGATGATGGCACATTTCTATAGCCCTTTAAGGTTTGCAAAGTGCTTTATCAAGATTATCTCATTGGATTCTCACCATAACCTGGGAGGAAGTTGCTATTATTATTCTTATTTTTACATATAAAGAAATTGAGGCAGAGAGAGATTTAGTGATTTGTCCAGGGTCACACAGCTACTCAGTGTATGAGTTTAGACTTAAAGCAGGCATTCCTCATTCTAGGCCCAAAGTTCTATCTCTACCACCATCTAGCTGCCTGAAAAAACACAGATCACAGCCCTTCAGGCAGCTTATACTCTAATAGCTAGAGCAGCAGATATAATATCACATGATAAGGACAACAGAAAAGCTACAAAACAAGAGCCTACGCGAAGTCCCAGGGCAAAGGTCATTACAGAGCCAGGGCAGAGGGAATCAAGAGATGCTATCTGGGTGAGGCTGTAGAAGATGAGAGACAAGGTAAAAGCTGGGAGTTGACCAAGAGACTCAAAAGAACTGGTTTTGTGCTCTGCCATGGAAAAAAGTGCTTTACATGAAACAGATATCATTTTAATCTGGATCAGATCAGACGACCACAGATTTAGAGCTGGAAAAGATCTTATAGGTCACCTAGTTGAACCTCCTTGTTTTACAAAGTAGGAAATTGGGACTCAGAGAAACTAGATATTGTACCCAGGTTCACAAAGCTAGTAATTGCCTGAGACAGGATTTGAATCAAGATCTTCTGAATTTCAAATCCCCCCCCCAGTCCCTTACTTTGTAATAATGCTGAACTACTTATTCATTAGTTCAGGGATAGTCTTTTGCTTTTCTTTTTATGCTAAACATACTTAGTACATTCATCATCATCATCCTCATCCTCATCATCACTCCCTCTACAGAGCTTACTATGTGCCAGATACTCTGCTAACTTTATAAATATTATCTCATTTGATCCTCACAAATCCCCTGGGAGGTGGTATTATTATCCCCATTTTACAGTTTAGGAAACTGGGGCAAACTGCGGCTAAGTGATTTTTCTGGGGCCATATAGATAGTAAATATCTAAGGCTGAATTTGAACTTGGACTTCCCATTTTCAAGTCTAGTGCTTAATTTCCAGGGTTGTAATGAGGATCAAATGAGATAATAATAGCAGCCTTTAGCACAGTTCCTGAGACTACCCAAATGTTAGTTGTTACCATCACCATCCTCATCCTCATCCTCATTCTCAATCACTTTCGCCCTTCAGAAGTCTGTAGTAGCCTTAAGGTACTGCTTCAGGTCACTGAGATTCTCTGATTCTAGCACCTTGGCTGCCCCCCAACTACTTGGGCTCCCCAATATGAGGCACATTTTTTGGGCTGGGTTCTAGATTTGCCCCAGCAGCTCTGGGGAGGAAAGGAAAAGAAGTCCCAGGGAAGTAACACAACCCAGACCCAATCAGTAGCCAATCAGGTAGGGCTAACACACTGGACTTTTTACCCACCCATGTTTTAAATTCAATACATTTGTACCCCCTAGAGGTAACAAAATGGGACTGAGTTGGAAGAAGCAACATGGATTCAAATTCTAGTTTGGATCTTTACTAGCTATATAACCCCAGGCAAAATACTTCATCTCTCTCACTTCAATTTTCTCTTCTATTGAGAGAAGAAAAAACATCTAGGGATAATGACCTCATGGGGTTTGTCATCAGTATCAAATGAGATGATGTATATATAGTGATTAGCAAACCTTAAAATATTATATAATTCCTCATAATTATGATTAGATCTTAATATCTGTTGCTATTTGTTCATCCAGGTAGGCACTCTTTCCAATCTGACTTGCATATGTAATGGAGGGAGCATACTTATGGGATCTGTCCTTCCTAGTGGGTTTTACAGAACATATTTAGATATTCCCTGCCAGGTTACGAGTCAACATATGAGTCTGGAAACCTGTTTCTAGCCATGTGTGACTGAGGAACTAGTAATACATGATGACAAAAAACACCTCTTTGGCAGACTTGAAAGAACCAAGGACTCTGAAGGAGCAAAGTTGGAAATGAGCACAGATGCACAAGGGGGTAGACAATCCATCCTTTAATCTCTTTGAGTGAGGAATGATGGTCTAAGTTTCCAGGTGGGAGGAAGGAAAGCTAGCTGTCTTATTTCCTACCCAGTTGCCATGTATCTAGGAATTCATGACACCTTTATTTCTTTTTTGTTTATAATTTCTGACTTTTAGGTAAAAGAATATTTTCCAAAAAAGATGGGAGTCACCTAGGTGACTCAGTGAGTTTGGAAGATCCAGAGATCCTGCTGCTGGCCAGAGATAGTGGCAGTGGTCACTGGAGTAGTCATACCTGTAGAAGGTCACTGAAAAATCTCTGGGGTTATTTCCTCTATTGGCATTCATACCGGTAGGCTGGATGTTCATAGGGCAGCTGTCTACTTCTACTCAAGGTTCTAGGGATAAACGAGAGATTATGGCTTTTCATACTGTAGTTTCAGAGGCCCTAACTAGTACATTCCATATGCACTATGGAATCAACCATTAGGGCATTTAGGTAGTGCAGTGGATAAAGCACCAGCCCAAGAGTCAATTAACCTTGATTGTGCCACATCCAGGACCATCTCCAGTTGTCCTGATGCATATCTGGCCACTATATACAGATGGCTCTGGAGGAGAAACTGGGGCTGGTGACTTAGAACAGCATCCTCTCACTCAGATCCAATTCACTTGCTTGTCATAACATCACCTCCCTGATGTCATGGTCTTCTTTGAGAACAAAGGACAAACATCATCATCATCATCATCATCATCATCATCATCATCAACCATTAATCTCTATTAGCTTTTTAGAAAAGGACCCTGGACAACTCACTTAATGCCGCTTACCTCAATTTCCTTTTATCTGTAAAATGAACTGGAGAAGGAAATGACAAACCACTCCAGTATCTTTGCCAAGAAAACCTCAAATAAAGAGTTGGACATGATTGATATGACTCAACAACAATTTACCAAATTGACAAGTTTCATAAATATTCCCTCTCCCCTCCCCAGGATACACAAGATCCCTGGGAAGAATGAGGTCAAACTTAACTAGTATAAACATTAATAATAATGCGACACATATGCAATAATAACACATGTGACAAAAAAGTACCTCATATCTCCGGGTTACTAGAAGTACCATCCACCTTTGTAACGTTTTCACAAAGCTTCCCTTAGAGGTAGTTCTCTGCTGTCTTCCAAGTGGTGGGGTCTCCATGGAGTTAACAACTGGCTATTCTCTCATCACAAGGTTCTTACTCCCTGAAGTTGTCACTATATCTGATATCTACTTTTACCTCTATCTACACTCTCTGTGTGGTAGTCACCACCATTCCTGTGATCAATTGATATCATCTCTGGTCAGTGGCAAGTCCTCTATGGGACCTCTGGACCTCCTCAAAGAGGCAGATCACCTGAGAACTAACTTCTAGTTCAGAATACTCAAAAATCTCACATGTTGAATTAGAAGCAATAGCTACCCATGGTCTGTATAACCCACCAGGAAAGGTACATCTGAACAGGGTCCCTGTGTTAGGTGTGCCACGACTTCTCCATCTTCTCTAGAGGTTGCTAGGAAAGGAAAAATATGGTGCTCATTTTGTAGCTGGGGAGGGGACAAGGAACTAAAAAAAGCTCAGGAATGACCCAGATGGCCACCTGTGGTCAATTGTGATTCAAGGGAAGGAGTCAGAAGACAGCACTTTGCATCCTGGTCCTGCCTCTTGCTGCTTCCAGTGACCTTGGGTCAATCATTTCCCCTCCTATTACTCTCAGTTAAAATGAGGGGTTCGGATAAGTTTAGTTCTGAAGTCCTTTCCAGTCCTAACAGTCTTTGACTCTATGATATGAACCCCTGGGCTCTTGACAATTAGGCCAGCAGGTAGTTTCACCGCTTGATTTGTTCCTATTTGCCTTCCCAGAAGTCCCTAGATTTTAAAAAACAAACACAAGCTATTCACGAAGCTGAAAACAGGTGTGTTCTGGTCCCCTAACAGCTTGTTAGCTGGGTATATTTATTGGACTATGATCCCATGACTATCAAAGCATTCACGGTCCCCAGCCTCAACCCTGAATTCTGCCTCCCTCCCCCCTCCCCCCTCCCAACTTGTCCTGATTACAAGCAGAGCCTGTAACAGCTATTCACTATCTGAAAGGCTTACACAAACAGCCGGCCCCATCTCCTATGTCTGCTAATCCTCTCCAGTGGAGAGAACTCAGATGCCAGACAACGTTTAATCAAGGCCTTTTGGCCCACCATACATTAGAGGGCAGGGCCTCTCACCCGCCGGCCTTACCCTCCTCACCCCCTGTCTATTAATGGCTGGCAGCCGCCACAAGGAACCAACCTATGTTCATTCCAGTCGCCACGCTGCTAATCTGTTTTCTATTTACAGGGCTGAGTCCTGCCATCGCTTTCTCATTTGATTCCCTAATGCTGTTCTCCATTCCTGTATAATCTGACAAGGAGGCAATTGCATACCCAGATGCTGCTGGATGGCCTTTCACTTAGCACAAAAAGTCCATATTTCTCCTTTCTTTTTACTCTGTCTGGGTCTAGAAAAAAAGACGAGGGGGGGGGAGAGGGAGAGGGCAGGGTTGGGAGGCAGGGGCGGCCAGGCTTGTTCTTGATCTGGGCCAGACAGAGCTACCCCGTGTCCTTTCCTCGTGGAGCAGTCAACTAGTGACCACCTGTTTCCCAGCAAAATGTCCATGTTCTTACCGCCTGCACTAATGGAGGCTTGCTGGCAGCTGTCAGCCCCATTAAGGCTTCTATCTTCTTTCCAGCTCTCCTGGCCCCAGCAGGCTAATCTGTCACCAAGCACACAGCACACTGAAGGCTGGGCCTACACCAGGGCCAATAACAGCTTCATCCATCCAAGGGGCTGGGAGGGAAGGGTTGTTTTTTTTTTAATGTTGGTTTAAAAAAATGTTTTATCCTAAATTAGTAACCATCATCAGAAACCAACATTCCAGTAAACAAAACACACTAAACAGGGTCATATGTAAAGCGGCAGGCTCCAAATTATTTACAATTTGTTAAAATGAATATAATGACTTTAACAAAATCATAACAATAATAACTTGCTTTCTCATCTCTTTCTGTGTATCTGCCCCCCCTCTACCCCGACCATTTGTTTTCTTTCTTTTTAATTTTTGCCTGATATTATATAAATAAAGGATCTGTGATTTGGGGGGGGGCAGGGGAAGGGACGGATACCTTCCAACATGAAAATTCTCTCCACTATTTCCTCCTACTGAAGAACCAAACTAAATCTTTGTCCGGGTGGATAACTCCGAGAGAGTCTGGCAGGGAAGCATATGAAGGTTAAGTGACTCACTCAGGGCAACACATGTAATGTCAAGAGGTAGCCTTTGAAGGCAGGTTGCCTTCACTTCATGCCCAATATTCTCTTGCCTATAATACAACACAGCTGTCTTTCTTATGAAATCAGACATCTCTTCTAGGAGTTCTTAACCCTTTCTGTGCCATGGATTCTTCTGGCAGTTTGATGAAGCCTATGGATCTCTTAGAAGAACAGTATTTTATAAATAAAATAAAACATATAATATTATGGAGGCTAATTATGTTGAAATACTGTTTAAAGATTGTTTTACGTTCACAGACTACAGTTAGGGACACTTGAAAGAGCCAGAAAGTCATCTAGTAAGCATCTAGTCTGATCTTCCTTTAGAAATGTGAAAACTGAGATCAAAGGAGATTTAAATGATTTTCCCAAGGTCATTCAGTAAGTTCCAAGGACAGGATTTGAATCCAGTTTCCTGACTCCAGGGCCAGTGTTTTTTGTTTGTTTGTTTGTTTGTTTGTTTGTTTTAGTTTTTGCAAGGCAATGGGGTTAAGTGGCTTGCCCAAGACCACACAGCTAGGTAATTATTAAGTGTCTCAGACAGGATTTGAACTCAGGTACTCCTGACTCCAGGGCCAGTGCTCTATCTACTGTACCACCTAGCTGTCCTGCCAGTGTTCTTTCTATTGATTCAGGATGGCTTTATTAACTATGATGATGATGATATTAATAAAACCAGAAGCATTGTTGCAAGGTGCTGAGGATATGAAGAAGAACAGAAACAAACAGTTCCTGCCCTCAAGCAGCTTATGGTCTAATGACGTTCTACTAATTTCTATATAGTTTATACTCAGCATGTTATTGTTTCCCTGGTTCTGTTTTCTTCACTCTGCATCATTTTGTGTAAATAAAAGTTTTTAAGAAGTGCCAAGAATCCAATTTGGCTCACACCCCAACCAAGGGCTTTTGACGTCTGCTATTGAAAATCTCATTTTTACCAGTTAGGAAAGCAAAGCCAGAAAAATGTGGCTGCAGGGATGCAAAACTCAGCAACAGAGCACCAAATTCAAATTCTATTACTACTACTACTACTACTACTACTACTACTACTACTACTATTATTATTACTACTACTAGCTCATAACTGTATGATAACAAGCATTTACTAATCATCATGGGTAGGGTAGGTATAAGGAGGCTAAAGTCTACTAACAACAAAGATTTATGTAAGGGAAGTGGCATGAGGACAAGTCATCCTCAAAAGACTAATAGGACCTGGGAAAAAGAAGTGGATTGGTTTTGGAGCCAAAGAAATATAATACAAGGATAGTGCCAAAGTGTTACTCAAGAAAACTGCAGAAAGGTTGTCTCCTCTCCATCTTTTGGGTAGCCCCTCTCTGGAGGCTCTACAGAAGACCAGATGATACAAAGAAACATTCAGAATAAGAGGGGATGGATCCATTACCAAGAAGATGGAGTTCACAGTGATGAGATCAACATGTATCCTAAGGTATATGAAAGTCTGGTTTTTTTAGGGTTTTTTTTTTGCAAGGCAAAATGGGGTTAAGTGGCTTGCCCAAGGTAATTATTAAGTGTCTGACACCAGATTTGAACCCAGGTACTCCTGACTACAAGGCTGGTGCTTTACCCACTACACCACCTAGCCACCCAGGTATATGAAAGTCTTAGTAAAGTTTAAAGCTATTAGAGTTTTAAGTCACTCATAGGATTCCTTCAGAAGGGTTTCTAACAAATATACAACTCATTTTTCTACTCATCCATAACTTCCCAGGTCATTTCCCAGCTTCTCACAGAGTCTTTCCTGCCCACATCTGCCTCTTCTCAAATTCTCTACTCTTTTTCCTCCTGCTCTATTATTACTGCTACTACTACAGCTACTGCCACCACCACCACCACCACCACCACCATCATCATCAGTATTACAGCGACAATGACTATGACTGCAAGTAGGATTATGATCATGGATTATGACTCTGACGACTACTACTACTCTTAGTTCACCTCATGAGACTTTCTAGGTTATAATTTTCTCCCACAAGTCTATGAGGCAGGTAGAAAAAATGTTATTATTTATTTCCCTGTTACAAGTAAGAACACTGTTAAGCAAGCTTGAGTATGGTCAGAGTCAAGGCTTGGAACGTGGTTTTCTGATTCTAAAGTCAATGTTTTTGCTACTACTTGGTGCTGGGCGTGGGGTGGGGATACTCAAGACAATTTCATATACAGAACTAGAAAAAGCTAAAAACAGAAAATGTAAGAGGTGGGAAGGTCCTTGGAACACAGAATATCAGAGCCAGGAGGAACTGTAGGGAATCTATGGTCTAACTCTCCTACTTTATGTAGGAAAAGGAAATGATGAAATAATGAGGAACACTTATCTGGGTATCCTCCACTGCCTTCTGTGGCCCAAGGCCATCACCTCTTGCCCTGTGACCTGTGATCTCCCTTCCTTCTTCCTTTTTCCTAAATTTCCATGATTCTGGAGGAGAGAGTGAGGCTAATGATTTTCACTTAAATCTAGTTCATTTGAAAATTAATACATCACTTGTCTTCAGTCATTGGTTCTTTTGGGGAAGGGTCACCAACCTCATCAATAACAACTCCTCTTCCTTCCCCTCTTCCTCTACTCCTCAACCGCCACTTACCAAAAGTCTCATCACGAGAGGACCTAGTAATTCCCATCTTGTCTCCCAAATGCTTTCTTAAACCGAAATATATCCTCTGGTTTTACAATGTGATGAGGTAGTCATACTACATATGTATGTATGTATGTATGTATGTATATATATATATATGTACATATATATATTATATATATATACATATCTTAGTCTTTCTAGACTTTTCAACCAAAGCCATTATTACTGGTTAACCCTAGCTGTTACTTGATTGCCAAATGTTGTTGTTTGTCCTTTATTCACAAAGATGACCATGATATCAATGAAGAGATGCCATGATATGCACATGAACTGCATGGGAGTGTGTGTGTGTGTGGGGGGGGGGGTGCCATGCTAAGTAGCCAGTCTCACTTTCTCCTCTGGTATAATCTGGGTCTATGATCTGGATCTAGATGACTGGAGATGGCCCTGGATGAGAGGCAATCAGAGTTAAGTGACTTGTCTAAGGTCACACAGCTAGTCAGTGTCAAGTGTCTGAGGTCAGATTTGAACCTTTTGACTCTAGGGTTGGTGCTCTATCCATTGCACCACCTAGCTGCCCTAGCTGTGTGATTTTGGGCAAGTCACTTAACCTTGATTGCCTAGCATCCAGGATTATCTCTGGGTATCTTGTCTGATTCATATCTGGCCATTGAACTCAGATGATGTCGGAGGAGAAAGTGAAGCTGGTGACTTAGTATAGTATCTCTTTCACTCAAATATAATTCATAGGCATGTCCTGACATCAGGGTCTTTTTCAAGAATGAAAGATCATCATTATCATCATCACAATCATTACATGATTACAGTTAAAAGAGGCCTTCAAAGTCATCTCCATTCCTTCTCAATTCAGGAATCCATTCTAAATCTCTAATAAGTAGTCATCTAGCTGATACTTGAACACTTCTGATGACAGCAAGTTCATTACTTAACATGGTAGAGAATTCCATTTTAGATCCTCCAACTCTGTAGTGAGCTGAAATATGCCTGCTCATACCATCAACTTACTGGTTCATTATTTCCCCTAGAGTCAACCAGGATAAACTTAATCCCTCTTCTGTTCAGCTGGCCTTCACATTCTCGAAGACAGTAATTATGTCCTTCCTACACCAGCAAGTTTTATTTCTTAGATGTAGACATTTTAGCTAAAATTCTTCCTTCAGCTCAGAGAGAACATAAACCAGAATAGAATTCACTTCCTGACTATTGGGCTTAAAAATGTAGGTAAAGGAACATTTTTGAACTCTAAGGGGGAATAGAACAAGTGAGGCAGCTGGTTTATTCACCCAGATTGTGTTTTACCTCCATCTCCAAAGTGTTCCATTTGAACACCAGAGAATCTAATGGAAACATAGGCAGTCAGATCACATTGCAGAGGGAGGAAACTCAGGTTCGGGATGGTCGACATCACCTAGAGAGTTATAGTCAAATTGGGATTTGAACACCAACCAGTTCTCAGGCTCAAAATTTGAGCTCACTTTCTATTACACCACAACTGACTCCTGATGGAGATATACAGATGGAACTATAAAGAGGCAGAGATAACTAGAAAGCCTCAGACTAAAAAAAATTCACATTGGTTCACAAAGCACTTTAATATATTATCTTATTTGAGCTTCACAACAACACTGTGAAAGGTTATTATTCCCATTTTACACCTGAACAAACTAAGGTTGAGGAAGGTTATGTAACTAGTCCAGTGCCATACAATCTGTAAGTATTTAAGGCAGGATTAGAATGTACATCTTTCTAACTCCAAATCCAAGACCAGCAATTATACTCCTGAGCTACCAGAGATAGAAAGAAGGCGGGGAGGCAGCTAGGTGGTGCAGAGGATCGAGTACCAGCCCTGTAGTCAAGAGGATCTGAGTTCAAATCTGATCTTAGACACTTAATAATTCCCTAGCTTTGTGACCTTGGCCAACTCATTTAACCCCACTGCCTTGCAAAAAAACCAAAAAAAGACAGAGACAGATGTAAAGATAAACGGATGGACGTAGAGACTGAGAAAGATGGAATGAGACAGAGACAGAAGGAAAGGGACAGAAATGGAGAAAAAGGAAGAGAAACAGAAGGATGAACAGAAATGGATACAGAGAGACAGACAGAAATGGACATCATGGAGAGAGAGAGAGAGAGAGCGAGAGCGAGAGCGAGAGAGAGAAAGAGAGAGATAATCCAAAGGTAAACTAAAAGAAAATGTTTTGGGGTTCATTTTGAGCCCCCAGCAGCCTCTTTTCTGTAAAATGGTAAAGCTGCTCTTGTTCCCCCTCCTCCCTTGTCACTACAGTTGGAAAGAGCAAGGCGGGACAATTGATGGACCTCAATTTGTTTTACCCAGTAGACTGTCATCATCAACTTTTCATGACCTCTCTACAAAATGTCTTTTTCCCCTGAGTTTTCAGAAGTCTCTTAGCATTAAAGCGGCAGTTCAAAGCAGAGAAGACCCATGCAGAGAGCAGAGGGGCCTAGAAAAGGAAGGCAGGCCAGGGAAGGTGTGGAGGGGGAGTGGTGAAAGGCACCAGGAGGCCCCAAAACACTGCTCCCATCTTCATCTCAGAAGAGAGGGGGGACTGGGGAAAACTGAATAAGGCAGATGTTGTCCAGCTCCCCCCAAGACAGGAGACAGACCAGAAGTAGTCCAGCCATCAGATTTCTTGCATAAACCTTTTTCAAGGTTAGCTGTGAGATACAGGAGAAGAAGTGAAGCTGTGGGGGGTGAGAAAGTCAAACCTGGTAAGGGGGTTTTCCTTTCATGAATTTGTCAGACAGAGCAGGAAATGGTGTGAAGTGGAGGCTTGGTGGGGAGGGAGACCTGGCAGGCAGTGTGACAGTAACCTCCTCTTTTCTCCCTCTGTCCCCCCACTGGAGGATTCAATAGGACAGTTCTTCAGGAGAAGCTAGTAACATTTAATTACCATTCAATAGTGTTTTCTCTATTGGCTTCCCTTATAGTTCTTTTGATGCCACAGAGGATAGAATGCCAGATCTGGAAAGACCTTAGAACACAGAAAGTCAGAAGAGGAGGAGGGCCCTTAGATCACCACGTCAGAGCTGGAAGGGACCTTTCAAATTGGAATGACAGAATCGCAACCATTGTCAACCATCTCCAAGTCCAACATCTTTCTTTTACAGGCGAAGAAACAGAGGTTTGGAGAGGTAAAATGACTTGAGCAAGGTCATACAGCAAGTTAAGAGCAGCATCTGTACTCAAACCCAGATCTCTGGAAACCTTAAAATTAATAATACTCTTACATTCTTTCCCACCTACTAAATATCCATCCACTTCACCCACAAAGCCTTATCAAAAAAACAGACACCAAAGGTCCAGAATTGTTTAATTGATTTCCAACAAGATACTATATGAACTCAATGAGTTCTTTTTTTGCTGACCGACCCTATTGAAGCTTAACTGTAACCAAGCTAGGAAAGGGAGGTCATACAATACTAAATCAGAAGACATTATTTATCTTCTTGCTAGAAAGAAGGCTTCTGGGGGAGGCAGAGTAGATATTGAATAAGTTTGTGAGAGAGGAAGGGTTGCTAAGAGTTTAAAACATTCATCATTAAAAGAGAAGGGCCTTTTCTACACAGTAGGGATGTCCACCTACTCCCTTCCCCTCTTTCTCTTTATTGTGCTAACCTCAGACATCACAGTTCATAATAACAAAAAAAGCCAAGGTCCAGAGCAAAGCTGCATTTTTCCCAGTTTGTTAAAGAATTATAAGGATCTGAGAAAGGAACTAAAAGAGCAATGACTAAAATTGGGAAGATGGAGACAAGTTCTGATAATGCTAGTTGTGTGACCCTGGGCAAGTCACTTAACATTTCATTGGCCTAAGTAAGGCGGGACAATTGATGGACCTCATGAATAAAATCACAGGTCTGGATCTCTCTGACTTCCAAAGAAGGAAGGAAGGAAGGAAGGAAGGAAGGAAGGAAGGAAGGAAGGAAGGAAGGAAGGAAAGCAGGGAGGGAGGGAAAAAGAGGGAGGGAGGAAGGAAGGAGGTTAGAAAAGAGGGAAGGAAGAAAAAGGAAAAAAGGAAGGAAGGAAGGAGAGAAGGAAGGAAAGAAGGAAGGCAGAGAAACAGGAAAGAAAGAAGAAAAGAGGGAAGGAAGGAAGGAGGGAATGAAGAAGGAAAGGAAGACAGGAAGCAGGAAGGAAAGAAGAAAGGAAGGAAAGAATAAAGAGCTTTTGGGCAGCTAAACTTTTATTGCTTTTTTTCCCCCATTTTTTTTAATTGACAAGAAAGGAGCTTGGAAGCTATTCCAACAGCATGGAACTCCAACTGCATCTCATCAGCGAAGCCTCCAACGAGCCACAGGCTCAGGCAAGCCAGGCAGGAAAGAGAGGGGGGTCCTTCCCAGTTAAAAAAAGAATCTAATTTCTTCTTTTCTGGAGTCACCAGATAAGTGTGAGACAGGCTGGCTGGGTTCTTGTGAGAGGGAGCCTGGTCCTGCCTGGGCATCCAGAGAAGGTTGCTAGACAAGCCCTGGGAGAACTGGTGAGTGTGGGGCCCGGGGCGCCTGGGAAGAACCCGAGCAGAAAGCTAGCCCTGCCCCGCGGGTCCAGGGCCAAGCTGACCAACACGTGGGCACCGGGAAGGGGCGACGGGGGGAAGGATGAGACAGCCCCGGGTGAACGTTCCTCCGCAGACCTTGCCCCTCATTTTAACCAGGACGGTAAAGATTGGCACTTACTCAGGCTCTGTAGCAAGGATGACCAGGTCTTCATCTCCAACATGATGCCCCAGCCCGCGGCGGCAGGGGGCAGGGAGGGCTAGGAGGCCACTCGCAGCATGCCCAGCGCAGCCTGCCCCTGCCGGCAGTGGGGTCTCCCCGGGCCAGGGGAGCCTCCGCCGCCCCCCGTCTCCTCCCTCCCCCCCCTGGCAGCGGTCCTGATGTCAGAGAGCAACTTCTCGCCTCCGGCGGCTCCTCTCTGCGCCCGACGGAGCCAGATGTGCGGCGGCTCGCGGTCTGCCGGAACCCGCAGAGCCTGCTCCCCTTCGCCGGAGGCTGCGTGCACCGCCAGCCCCGACTCAGAGCCGGCCCAGGCTGGGAGCAACCATTTTATTCCCTGCCAAGCCTGCTAGGGGGCTGCTCCCTCTTCCTCTCCCGTCCCCCCCCTCTCATTTTCTCCTCCGGCCCTCCTCCCTCCCCCCTTTCCCCTCCTCCCCTTTCCTCTCGCCCTGCCCCTCCCCCTCCTCCTCTTCCTCCGCTCCCCAGGCAGCCCCCCGCCGCCCCCCACTCTCCTGCACTTGATAGCAGACTTGTCAAGACTGCTGAGCTGTGCCTGACCTCTCACCCACAGCTGCTAATTAAGGCTCCATAGTGACAGTTCAAGTGGCTGGCATCAAGTTTGCAGAACCAAAGCATCTAATTGGAGCCGCTTTTCATTCCTCAGTCGCCTGCCTGTGCTCGGGCTTTTCAGACCTGGGCACCAGCACATTTTTCTTTTGTATTTATCATCAGGGAAGGAACGGGGTGAGGAGGGAGGGGGGGGCACCAAAGGAGGTAGGGAGGGCAAACAACCAAAAGGCGGGGGGGGGGGGGGTGATGGTGAAGAGGGGCCGGGCAGAGAAGAGCCGTCTCCCTTCCCTCCCTCGGTCTGTCGGTCGCAAGCAGGTGCCTGCGGAGAGGCTGGCTTGATCCCGCCCCGCTTGACCCCGTCCACTGCCCACAGGGCAGTAGCCCCTGCCGCTTTCTGATATACGGGCACAGGTCAGAAGCCAACACCGGGAGGGTCCCAGAGGCAGCCTTGGCATGCCCCGTGGATGCTTGCCCCCGGAAAGCAGGCAGGCAATGCGGCGGGGGGTGCAGATGGGGGCGCGGGGGGTCCCTGCCGCCCCCAGGCCCCCAGACGCGGAGTCGGGCCGGGCCATGCCAGGCTGCAGCCTTGCAGCCGGCACATCCCGCCGTCCAGCCCCTTTGCAGAGAAGCACCCGCTTCTCTGAGAGGCTCTGTTTACTCCTAATAGCTCTCTGCTCAGCCGCCCACCAAATCAAGGCAGGCCAGCCCAGAGCTCTCACCGAGGGAGAAGAGAAGCAGGAGGAGGGAGGAGGAGGAGGAAACTTCTCCTAGCCTGCCGAGTGGAAAGCAGAGAGGCGGCAGGGGGAGGGGAGACCCTGCTAGCTATCTCCAGTCGAGCTCTGGACTGGGGGGTCCTTGAATAGATTTCAGGGAGGCCCTGAACTCGGACAGGGGAAAAAAAATCTGTTTTCACTGAGCTCAGATGGAAATTAAGCCATTCTTCCAATGATGATCAAATAAAACTCCACCATCACTCTGAGAAGGGTCCGTAGGTTTCATCAGATTGCCAGAAGGGTTCATGACACCAAAATGGTTAAGAATCCCTGAGATGGATTCTAGTCCATCTTTCCCATTTAACACTTAAGGGAAGCAGGTACAGAGAAAGAGACTTGTTCAAGGTCATACCAAGGTAGCTAGGTAGTGCGTTGGAGCTCCAATCCTCTGAGCCCAAACCCAGGGCTCCTTGTAGTAGGCCAAATGGCTTGTGTTGAGTTGGGGCTCTTTTTTTGGGGGGGGGATTGGATTAGCAGGCGGATAAGGGATCACACAGAGACAGAAGAAGAGGGACAGGAAGAGAGGAACAAGTTGGAGAAAATACAGCATGGTGAAGGGGCAAGAAGAATGAAAAGCACAAACCTGAAAACCCTTGAGAGAAATCCAGTCATCATAGTGAGAAGGGGCTCTAGGGATGACTTAGTCTTGCCTCCTAGCCTAGGAAGAATTCTCTCTGCAAGCATCCCTGACAGGGAGTCATCTAGTCTGCCGAAACACAACTAGTGACGGAGGTCTCACTACCTAACAAGGAAGGCCATTCCATCTATCGATGGCTTTAATTTTTAGTAAAGTCTTCCTTAGCAGCTAGGTTGTACAAAGAATATAGAGCCCCAGGCTTGGAGCTGAGAAGCTACTCATCTTCCCGAGTTCAAATTGGACTTCAGACACTCCCTATCTGTATGACCCTGGGTAAAGACATTTAACCTTGTTTGCCTCAGTTTCCTTATCTATCAAATGAGCTGGAAAAGGAAATGACAAAATGAAGAATGCTAAGTCCTCTGGGCTGATATTGATCCACGAATCAATATTCTTTGAGACTTATCCAATTATAAACTTAACTAACCAAATATACTATAGTCTAGCTTACATTTTTCCATCTCTTCTACAAGAAAATCATTTTGGTTTTGAGTCATTTCTGTTGCATTTGACTCTTTGTGACCCCATTTGGTGTTTTCTTGGCAAAGATACTGGAGTGGTTTGCCATTTCCTTTATCAGCTTATCTGACATAGGAGGAAACTAAGGCACATCCAGGGTCACAAAGATAATAAGTATCTGAGGCCAGATCTGAACTCAAGTCTTCCCGACTCCATACCCAGTGCTATGTCTACTTTGTTAAATGAGGTAATATTTAGAAATTTAGTGTTATATCAATACTAGTTATTAGTAGCAGAAAATGCTATGTCTGGTAGCAGAATAGACACTGTCTTCAATTCTAGCACAACCATATTTGTTTTATCCCTTCCAATTCCCTATTTTTATAGGAAACTGAGACCCCAAAGAAAGAATGACTCACTAGTTTACACAGTGGCAGAATTAGAACTAGAATCCAGGTTCCTGACTCTGAGTCCCAGGCTCTGACCCATTCAATGCACTGTCTTTGAATAGCTAACAAATCTGACCTTTGTGCCAATCTTGTTTGTCCTGCCCTATCCTTCATTCTTGAAGAGGACCATTTTCAGTGTTCCTCACTCAACTCCAAGTCACATGCATATCATGGCATCACCTCCCTGATGTCATGGTCTTCTTCTAGAATGAAGGACAGGGGCAGCTAGTTGGCACAGTAGATAGAACACTGTCCCTGGAGTCAGGAGGACCTGAGTTCAAATTCGGGCTTAGACACTTAATAATTGCCTAGCTGTGTGACCTTAGGCAAGTCACTTAATCCCATTGCTTTAAATTAAAAAAAAAAGAAAAAAAAAGAGAATGGAGGACAAACATCAATCAGAAGAGAACCATGTTATCAGAGAGGTGGCATCACGATATACAAGTGAATTGGATTTAAATGAGGGACAGTTGTGCAAAGTCACCAGCCTCACTTTCTCTTCTGAAGCCAGCTGGGTCTAATGGCCAGATATGGCTCAGGATGACTGGAGATAATCCCAGTGAGAAACCTTGATTGTAAATGGGGGACTATGGACCATAGATGATGTCTGCACCCAAAGAAGCAGGCTTTCCTGGCAAGTCAGGCCTCCTAGGAAGGTTTCTCTCACCCCAAATAGCAACTCTCACCAGCTGATAATGCTGGTTAACAGGGAGCAATGGTTTTCTTTATATCAGCAGGGAAAAAGCTTATAATATAAATCTCCCTGGGAGTGGGAACCCAGTGATATACTCGATGGGAAGCATCATTGTCTAAGGCCAGAAACCCTTTTAAACAGACAGCAGGGAGGGGGGCTGTCAAAGAGAGGAGAAGCAGAAAATGGAGGCTGAAGGCATCACGGTAAAACTTGGCCTCCTTTATTTTCAACTGATCCTGGCCTAGGGTAGAAGAGGGGCATCACTGTCTCTACAGAACAAATACAGGTGACATGATGAGTTCTAGAGTAAGGGAAAGAACTGGAAAGACATCACATATAATCAGTGATTATGTGAAAAATCTGTGATTACATTCCTCCCAGTGTATTACATACCTTCCACCTGGCTACATAAGTTCAACTCTTCTGTGAGTCATGAGATCTATCTGAGGGAATTTCCTAAGGCTCCCTGAGGTTAAGTGAATTGTCCAGGGTTACATCGCTTTAGGACCCATATTTGAACTCAGATCTTCCTCACACCACACCCAACATGCTTTGTACTACATCCTACAGCCTCTCATTGTCACCATAATACTGAGCCATAAAAATATATGAATGACATTTTAATAGATTTCATTGTGCCTAATATTCATTGTCTTCAAGTCACATAGAATTTAAAAAAAAAGCTTTCAAAATATAGAGAGCTAGAGGAAATCAAAACCATGTGACAAAAGATGAAGTACATGGCTTTCCTATCATTCTTTCTGCTTCTGAGGTTCCCAGGTATGCTCTCAGAGATGCCCTTATATCCCAACATTTAATTCCATTACAAAAATGCAATCATTAGTCACCTCTGCCACAGTCCAGAACACAAATAGCAGAAGAGCAACCTGCTCTAGTATCATCTCTCTCTCTCTCTCTCTCTCTCTCTCTCTCTCTCTCTCTCTCTCTCTCCCTCCCCCTCCCCCCCACCTCTGTTTTGCAAGGTTAAGTGACTTGTCCAAGGTTACACAGCTAGGTAACTATTTAAGTGTCTGAGGCAGGATCTAAACCCAGTTCCTCCTGGGTCGGTGCTCCATCCATTGCCACCT
The DNA here is from genome assembly GCF_037893015.1 of Macrotis lagotis. Taxonomy (NCBI): domain Eukaryota; kingdom Metazoa; phylum Chordata; class Mammalia; order Peramelemorphia; family Peramelidae; genus Macrotis; species Macrotis lagotis. Next base: position 58,683,943 of record NC_133658.1, read on the forward strand.
AGCTAACCCTCTTTCTTCCCTCCTTAGCTCCATTATTTCTTTCTTTCTTTCTTCCTTCCTTCCTTCCTTCCTTCCTTCCTTCCTTCCTTCCTTCCTTCCTTCCTTCCTTCCTTCCTTTCTTTCTTTCTTTCTTTCTTTCTTTCTTTCTTTCTTTCTTTCTTTCTTTCTCTTTCCAATTAGGATTAAATGACTTGTCTAGTTTTGAAGTTTTTGCTGTTTTACTGATCCCAGGGCCAGTGCTCTATCCACTGTGCCATCTAGTTGCCCTCCCAGGACCATTTCTATTTAAACTCCTTAGAACCAAGATGAGAAGAAGATAATAAAAATAAAAATAATCACTTATATTTCTTTGACACTAAATTTTACAAAGTGCTTCACCTATAAGCCCTAAATGATAGGGAGGAGAAAGATAATAATTATGCCCTTTTGACAGGTTAGGAAACAAAATGATTCCCAAACTAGTAAATTTCAAAACTAGGAACAAACCCAGGTCTTCTGACTGTAAGACAGCATTCTGCCTCTTCCCTAATTTTTGAGACATATACATATATATATATATATATATATATATATATATATATATATATATATATAGTGCTTTGCAGGGACAGGATAAAGACCACATACATTTATTATTATTAATTAATTAATTCTTCCTCCTTTATCCTGGGCCAGGATCTGGTGGGAATAAAGGAGGATGCAACAGTGCATACTTCACATCCATCATCTTACTAAATCAGAATCATGAGTCATTATTCCCATTTCAGAGAGGAGAAAACTGAGGTTCTAGGAAGTTGCTTGGTTTGCCCAAGATATGGGCAAGTCTTCTGTCTCCAAGTCCAGTGCTAGATTTAAGAACACACCAGCTGCCTTCCTATCATGTCAAAGGGGGATTTTCTGGAGAATTATGTATTAACGGGAGGCCTGAAATAGAGAGTTGCTTCTAAAAGAGTGGGATGGTGGAAAGCAAGGACCTGAAACATTTAATGGACTTCCCACCTTCTACTGTAATAAAAGAGAACTTTTAGAGCCCCTCAATCTATGGTACAGAAGACTGAAAAGAGTCTAAAACACAATAAACAAACAGGAAGCTCTGGAAAAAGCTAATCCTTTCCTTATATCTTGGAAGACCTGAGAGTAGAAGTAGGATTTCTCACAAAGACTAGGCAAATGAGGGTCTTCCTGGTGGAAGGGCTAAGGATGAAAAATGCCCAAGATACAGAGCGGTTGTTTCCACTTGTAGCTATGGTCTAAGGAATGCCAGCCCTACTCAGAGAAATCAGCTTTTCACAGGTACAGGGTCAACCAGGAGAAAAGTTTGGCAGGTTTCCTTTAAGAATGGAATCCTAGGGGCTAGAGTTGAAAGAGATGATGAATGGGAAAACAGAGTTCCAAAGAGGAAAAGGGCTCCCAGCTAGTAAGCAGAGGAGGTCTTTTCACTGTATCTCCTGAATTGTATTTCCGTCTTTGTAAAATGAGTGGCATTTGACTAGATGACCACTGGTTTTCACCAAAAGAAGGAAATTTTAGATTTCAAATCCATTTTTCCAAGTCATAAGCTCAGAGAATACGTGGGACCCACAGCAGCTTACCTCTGCATCCTTCCTAACCTCTGACTATAATTCTTGGATCTTTTCAATCCCTGGGCAATACAGACAAGTGGGAACCCAATCCATCTGGCTCTGGCTAGTGAAGTCAGTGGTATGATGGTCAGAAGGCTAGAGGGAGAATGGACAAGGAGGTCAATGCATGTCTATTTTCACTGCTGCCTCTCTTCCCTCCATCCCCAGACCAAAAATCCATTTACAGAGGGCTGGAGGAAAGGGAGGAAAGGGAGGAAAGGTCTGGATGTGTGATATAGGACTGTGATTGCCCAGAAGTGGATGTAGAGCCCTAGAAGTCCCCAGAGTTATTGCTGGGGCTCCCTGAATCAATATACACAGCAAGCTTTGTCACTTGGACCTTTATTTAGTGAAACATGTCTTAAACCTATTATTATTTGTCAGATTTAGGTAGAGGCTGTCATGATTAATAAAATACAAATACATTTTAATGCATTATTGAATTCAGAGTAGCTTTTGTCATACATTTATTAAAGAGTGCTAACAATACAACTCCTATTATGGGGGGCATCCATGAAGAATTTAACTCTTACACAAGGGTCCTTCTAAGAGAAAATGATAATAGTTTAACATAGTTAGAATGTGTGCTTTAAGGTTTGCAAAGTTTTGCTTTAAAAAGGCTATCTTATTTGAAAAGATTAATATCACTGTTGTAGACAATTCAGGTTTAAATTCCAAATCTGTTTGCTATGAATTAGTTGGCCATGGGTAAGCAACTTCCTCTCTCTACAATAAATCTTGGTGAAGGAGTCAAACAGATGATCTACAAGTTCCTTTCTGATCATGGATTCAATGATACATGTTCCAGGACTTTCCCCAAGGAAAAATGTTCCACTTTCCTCTTCTTCCCCATTCTCCCTTCCTTCTGTCAATCCTCCTCCCCCGACCTCTGTCAAAAAAAAAAAAAAGGATGACAGAGTTTTGGGGTCTGGGTCAACTACAGATTTTATGACTGAGTGGCAGGCTGAAAGAGTTGTCCTGAACCTGTAATTGGTCAAAAGAGAAACAGAAAATAGATGACTTGTGTCATCCTATGGGGTCAAAGGCCAAGGGAGTGAACCCAATACACACTGGGCTTGCCTAGACATCCAGTTGCTACAACAGGTATATTGATCTTTGCTTTCTAAGATGGTTGGCCTGCTTTACATGTCTCTCTGTCTTTTATCTTCCTTCCTCCTCTCCTATCTTTCTTCCTTCCCTCCTTTCCTTTCCTTTCCTTTCCTTTCCTTTCCTTTCCTTTCTTTTTCTTACCTTCCCTTTCTTCCTCTCTTTTCTTTCCTTTATCTTTCCTTCCCTTCCTTCTCTTCCTTCCTTCCTTATCTCTTTCCTTTACTCTATACTTTCTTCCCTTCCTTCCTTCCTTCCTTCCTCCCTTCCTTCTTTCCTTCCTTCCTTCCTTCCTTCCTTTCTTCCCTTCCTTCCTTCCTCCCTCCCTTCTTTCCTTCCTCTTTCCTTCCTTTCTTCCCTTCCTTCCTCCCTCCCTCCCTCCCTTCCTTCCTCCCTCCCTTCCTTCCTCCCTCCCTCATCCATTAACTTTTCCCTTCCTTTCTATAGGCCAAACTGATCTTTCTAGTTCAGAGACAGTGCCCAGAGGGCTAAAGACCCTTGTGCGTGTCTCTGTGGGGAGAGAGCTACTCTTCCAGATGAGAGCCTGATGGAATCATGCCAGGAGAAGAAGCAGAGCAAGAAGCAGCCCAAGCCACAGGAATTTAAACCTTCAGCTTCAGAACTTACAGTGGGGAGCAGTCTGTGGGAGAAGACTTTTGAGGGTCTCTGGGACAGCAAGGAAATCAAATCGGTCAAATCGGTCAACATTGACTACTCAATTGGAAGCAGCTAAGTAGCTCAGTGGATAGAGAACTGGGTCTGGAGTCAGGAAGACTCATTTTCCTGAATTTAAATATAGACTCAGGCACTTCCGAACTGCATGATCCTGGGCAAGTCGCTTGACCCTGTTTGCCTTAGTTGCCTCATCTGTCAAATAAGATGGAGAAGGAAATGGCAAACTACTCTACTATCTCTGTCAAGAAAACCACAAAAAGAGGTTATAGAAGAGTTGAACCCAACTGAAATGATTGGACGACAATTTACAGAACCCTGTCCCAGCTGCTGAGATACAAAGATAAAGATGCAATCCCTGCCCTCAAGAAGCTTATGCTCAAATGGGGTGGTGGTGGAGATAAAACACATATTCAAATAGATATAATACAAAACAAAGTGGTTTTCATAGACATTTTCCCATTTTACAAAGTGGAAAATGGAAGCTAAATCCAAGTCTTTATTACTTCTTTAAGGTTCCCTGGACCCTGAACTCTCCTCAAATATATATATATATTATATATATATATATATAATATATATATATATATTATATATATATACTGTCTTTCCCTTAAAAGCCCTTAATCACCCCCATTTTCTACCTCATCATATCTAAATTCTCACCAGATTTGAGTAGTTAACACTTGGTTGTTGATTTTCAACCAAATTTATTTACTATGTCTCTAGGAAAGTTCTAGGTTTTGGAACCCCAAAGAATCTTGGACATCATTTAGTCCAACTCTCTCATTTTACAGAAAAGGAAACCAAGACTCAGACAATGTGGAAGTACCTTGTTCAAACTTATACAGTTGAAATTTGAAAGGGGGGCCCTTAAGTCCTTGGTCATGGACTTCTACCTTTAGGGTAGGTCACAGTTTTAGAGATCAAGTTTAACCATCTCATTTTACAGTTGAGGAAATGGAGACCTGAAGAAAGGCATGGTCAACAGAGCCAGTATGAATGAACTTTCCATTTCAGTCTGCTGATTTTTCTGAAGACACAAATGTTTTTTGATCATAGGGCAAAGACTCACCAAGAAATGTTCTCAGGGCCATAACCAACCCCTCACCTTCCAATCAGATCCCTGTCACTTCCACTGAGCCACCGAGGCCTCTTCCTTACAGAGGATGCCTGTTCATCTGCCCTTGGTGAGAGAAGCATGTCAGCAAGTGAAATGAGAGGGAGCTGTCAAGCAGGTTCCCCTCTGCCTGCAGCCTAGATTCATCTCTTTCCTGAGAGTTTCTTCTTCAGAGAGTGATCTGATAAAAACAAGAGTGTAACCTTCACACCAAAAACCTGGCAGCCTCCAAGTGAGAGGCTCATCTTTCTTCCAGTGACGCTTGTCAGAAAATGAAAGAGAAACCCCCATACTGTATCACTGTCTTTTCCACTTGCCACCTGAAATTGTCTCCAGTAAAGTCAACCTGCTCCAGGCTGGGGCCAGCCGGGCCCAGCCAAGGGAAGCAGAAACTGGTTAATCTCTGATCAGCCATCAATTCATAATGGCTCTGACACCTGAGAAAGGAGAGACCCAATTCCATTAAGGATTTCACTGACAAGCTACTGGCTGCAGGAGAGACAGACACCCTTGCTTCAGAATTCACCCATGAATGCAGCGGAGAGGTTCCAATCACCTCTCATTGGCTCTATGTGAGGTGTTGGGGCCTACAGATAGTTTCCTGGCTTCATGAAGACTCAAGCCCACTAATAATAATTGATAATTGTATAAAGATCTAGATCTTTAAAGTTTTAAAGCTTTTTTTCCCCTTAAAACATCTTGGTTTTGCCCCATAACCTTCCTTGTATAATTAGTATTCTCATTATACAGATAAGGAAACTGAGACTCACACAAGTTTCAGACTCCTAATGTTCAGGCTCAGGTCTCTTCCTGCTAAAGATATAAGGTATATAGCATTTCTTTCTTCTTTTCTACCTCCTTATAAGAGAGGCAGAGTAATACTATCTAGTATTTATAGGGTGCTTTACAAATATTATCTTATCTGATTGTCACAACAACCCTGGGAGGTAGGAATTATTTTTACACCCACTTCTCAGATGAGAAAATTGAGGTAGACCTAGGTTAAAAAACTCAATCAGGGACACATGGCCACAGCTACTAGGTCTCTGAGCCTGAAGGAGACAACTTAGACTAGGGATTGGGGTTGGGTAGGTGCGGTGAGTCTCTCATGGCCACAATCCCACACTTTGGGGTTACTCCCTCTCCATCTGCCTACTCTTATTGGCAGAAAGTTCACTATGCTCTTTCTAACCGTCCACTCCTCCACAGGGGGTTCCCTCTTTCTTTCTAGAAATATGGGCTCCACCCTTTCCATTTCCTAGCTCCATTACGTGACAGCCCAGAGGAGTCAAGAGGCAAGAGCTTACTTAAATTCCACTGCCCAGGGTCCCCTGGGTCCTTCTACCACACCCAAGAAGGAGGAGGAGAGGACGGAGCAATTGAGTAATAAGAGAGACAATATTTGTGGAAATCATGTCTGCCCTCAGACTCAGTTACATGGTTTGTTCTGGGTCACACAGTTCATCTTTTAAAACATTTTGATAACTGTTGAATCCAATTGGCTTCCTTTGTAATTGTGGGTATTTTATGCATTTAAAAACATCATTCTGAGAAGGGGTATCTGGGGCTTCCCCAGAAGGATCCTGGACTCTAAAGGTTAAGATGCCCTTATCTATTGGAATCCTCTTCATTTAGAGAGGATACACACTGAAGTCCTAGGCAAAGTTCTAGGTGAGCCATGGGTGACCCAGTTGTGTTTATGGCCCTGTTTCAAGCAGACTCTTCCTCTTTCCCCCTGTCTTCTTTTCTCTCTTAAGCTTTGATTTGGCCTCTGCCGAGAGGTCAAAGACCCTCTGGGAGGGGGCACTCCACTTCTCTCTGGTGTGCCCAGAGTTGAGGTTCAAAGCTGAGCATCTGTTAAGATATCACCGTGATCCCCAGAGATGTGCACAAGAACATCTTCTTATGGGGCAGAGAGGGCTGGGGAAACAGGAAGAATAATATCATATCTCCCCAAGTTCTTTGTAGAGTAGGCCTCTTTGTACAGAGTGAGAATTGGAGGGGCGACGAGATCAGAGACATGAGACAAAACCAGGGAAAGCAGAATGAAGGGGAAATGATGCTTGACTCCATAGGAGTCAAGAGACCTGGGTTCTTGTCTTAATCATTGGACTAATTTGCTGTGTGACCTCAGGCAGGTCCCATTCTGCTCCTGTAACATGATAGGGTTAGATGAGAGGACCTCTGTGGAGTCTTTCACTGTGACTCGGTATTTTAATATGGATATACTGATGCTAGCCCAACTACGTATGCCAGTTCCCTCCCTTGGAGAAGTGGGGTATTTGAGGCAGGGCAGTGCGGGTGGTGACGCTAGAGCTGGACAATCATGGATGAGTCACTGAGAGTCTCCAAGCCTGGGTTTCCCCCTCTGGCAACATTTACTTCTCCGTCTGAGATGAGACTCAAGTGAGATCAGGTACCAAACTTCAGAGTGCTATGCAAATATTAGTCAGTTATAATTATGGTACTATCTGGTGTGTGTGTATGTGTGTGAATTTTGGAATGTCCTGTTCTAGGACCCACCATCTGGGAATGTTTCTTAGAAGCGAATTCCTTTTTTACAACTTTCACTGAGGGGTTCCTATTCAGGCCCAGAAAGATAACCTGTAAATTTGATCTTTTTCTAAATAAAATTTGGATCCCTAGGAGCTGGATTGACCCTTAGTGATCATCTTGCACGACCTTCTGATTTTGCAAAGCGGGGAAACTGAGGTCTAGAGAGGAGCAGCGACCTGCTCTCTTTTCTTCCCCTTCCCCTCCCATTAGACTATAAGCTCCTGGAGAGCAGCAGCTGGATTTTGCCTGTTTTTGTATCCCTAGTGCCTAGCTCTGGGTCTGGCTCCTTGTCGGTAGCTGATGACTGACGGCTCAAGAGAAAGATCACATGTCCGGTTATTCTGACATTCATTAGCTTCTTCTGTGGATACAGAGCCCAGGAAGGCACAATTAAGGGCAGCACTCCCAGGCCCAGCATCCATTTTGCTCTGCCAGTTCTCTCTCTGCCTTTCTCTTCTACCTCTTTCCCTCCCTTCCCCTCCCTCTCTTTCTTTCTCTCCTTCCCCCTTTCTTTCTCTCTCCCTCCTCCCTCTCTTTTTTCTCTCCCTATTTCTTTCTCTCTCTCTCCCTCTTTTCTCCTTTCTTTTCTCTTCCCCTCCTGTTCTCTCCCTCTCCTTCCCTTCTCTCTATTTTTCCCTCTCTTTTTTCTCTCTCCCTCCCTCCTCCTCTCATGTCTCCATCTCTCTCTCTCTCTCTCTCTCTCTCTCTCTCTCTCTCTCTCTCTCTCTCTCTCTCTCTCTCTCTCTCTGTCTCTGTCTCGGTGTCTCTCCCCTCGCTCTCCTTTCACCCGAGCCGCTGGAGCCACAAGGCCTAATTGGCTTCCACTGGCTCCCCCTCCTTCCCTCCCTCCCTCCTGGCTGTAAGCTAGCTGAGGCTGGAGCTGTTTCCTCGGAGGCCAATTGGAGCACTTAGTAACCCTGGGAGAAATGGAAGGGCAGCTTTCTGCTCGCGCTGCCCTCGGCAGTGGGGGAGGTCAGGAGCTCTCAGCTCCGCTTCCCAGCCCACTCTGGTTCTGCCCCAAGGGGCCTGGGCGGGCTGAACGCAGGCCACGGGGAGGGAGCGGCAGAGAAGAAGGCATTAGTGAGCATTAGGTAATTCCCAGGCAGCCCTGGGCCACAGGGCCAGCTCGGGCGAAGTGAGCCTCCTCTCCCCTGGGCCAGCCTGGCTGACCTCACTGGGCAGGCAGCACTTCCGTTCTAATTAAAGAGGTCCTCGGTCCCATGCCTGCTTTCTCCCAAGGCAGGGCCCCCACAACCTTGCTATCTAACTCCACACACAAGAAACACCCTGGGGGAGGGGAGCTCAGAAACTTGCCCAGGGAACCTTAGATTTTGGAGTTGGGAGGGACCTTGGGGGGGGGTCTAACCCCTTCATTTCACAATGCAGCAAACCGAGGTGACAGAGACTTATCCAAGGTCATACAAGGAGAAAGTAGCAATTGCATGATTTGAACTTTGGTTTTTTTGACCAGCAGCCCCTGGCTCTTTCTATTCCACCACACTGCCTCTATAGATAGCCCAATATTATTATTACTACTTAGAGGCACGGGGTGTAAAATTTCAAGAGTATGCTGGGGAATTTCCTCTACCAATAGAGCTAGGCACCACCCCTCTGCATCTTAGGGTCTTAATGACATATTCAGAGGCCAAAGAAACAGTTAAATGATTTGCCCAGAAATCACCCAGGCAACATGTGTCTTAAGTTGAGATTTGAATTCAGGTCTTCCTGGTTTGAAGGCCAGATCTCTAACCTATGGGGGTCCCTGTTGGCCCCCTTCCCAGACCTCTCTCTGTTTGGGTGGGGAGGAGACCCTAGCTTGAGAAAGTCTTCACTCAAACAGTTTCACAGATGGGATCTAGCATTGAATGACATTACTCGTGTTGTTTTATAAAGGCTCATTTTTTTTTTTTCAGAAGGGAAGTGCCACACAAGTGTGACTTTAGCAATACTATCAATGCTGCCCCAGGGACTGGAAGCCTGTCAATATGCTCCGTGCTAGGGGGTATAGGAGAAGGATGATGTGAGTTGTGGAAAAGAGCTTCAAAGACCATAGAGTACTTCCAGAAATTGCAAGCTAGAAGGGATTCTCCTTTCTCCCACCTGCCAGTTCCTCGTCCCCTCTAATGTACTTGTCACATTCTGATTTGAGGTATACTTATGGAAGACACCTATCTCTTTATCTCTTCAGGGACTGCATCACATGGTGGAAAGTCTCGGGTTCAAATTGAATTCTCAGCCATGTTGAGTTATGTGAACCTACAAGTTATTTCAGGTCCCAGATTTGAGTTTCTCCATCTCTAAAAGGGGCTTATATTAGTTTTTGATGAAAGCTTTTAATAAAACTGAAAAGTGGGACTTTTTTGGAATCCACCTCAAATGATCACATAGCTATTTGTGTCCTATCTGTGTACGGCATTCCCAGCTCATTGGTCTAATCAGTCACCATCCAAGGCGCTTTACTGGACTCTAATATAGTGACGTCATTTGGTCCTCTTCAAGAATGAAGGACAACAACCAATCATTTATTATTACCTTCGTATTCCCCTTGACCCCAAGCCCAAACCTATTCTAGAACATTGCATGAAGTAGGTGTAAATGATCATAACTGTGAGATGATTCCACTCAATTCAGCAAGCACTTATGAGATGCCTACTATGTGGTAAGTGGATTGACACGGCTACTTTTGTTGTTATTGCTATTAGTAGTAGTGGAACTACTACAGTATTTCCAAGTATTTTCCCCCATGATTGTTGCTTGGTCATATGTGGCCGACATGCATCAAAAACTATCTTCAAGCCCAAACACACCCACACAGAAAGGAAAAATATTGCCCAAGATAACCCAGAACCCCTCCCTACCAGACTGCCCCTGTCTGGCTGTCTAGGAGGGTCTCCCTGGTCTTCTGAGGGAAGGGGGGAGTGGGGCAAAGACTGATCTCATTAACCATCATTATCTCTAAAATGACAACAGCCCTTTTGAGGGAGATGAGCCTGGCATTCCTGTGGGAATGGATGTGGGGGAGGAAAGGAGGGGAAAGGAGGGAAAGACCCAGGAGGAAGATATTGGTGAGTCAAGGGGAAGTCTGACAGCAGGGGAGCCGGGCTACTCTGGGAAGAGACAGGAGACTTTGAAGTAAGTCTTGTTCCCTTCCTGTCCTGGAGGCTGGTGACAAACTGCAGAGCTTAATGGGAACCATGACTGCAAGAAGGTCATGAGAACCAGGCTTCCAACTGAAGAGGGGAAAATGAAGAGGGAGCTCAATTGCCTCAGTGTGGCATCCAGGGTGTCTGGGCTCTTGTAGAACCTTCCTACAGAAAAGCCTTTAAACACGGTGCCTGCTGCCTGAGAAGTAGCTCAATGAATACAAGTGTGTGCAGGGAGTTCAAATCTATCTCAGACACTTCTTGGGCTAGATGGCCTGAAGTGATTAGAGAACCTGAGTTGAAGTTCAGTCTCAGACACTTGCTAACTCTGTGACTTTGGGCAAGTCACTTAACCCTGACTGTTACATCCAGGGTCATCTCCAGTCATCCTGATTCATTTTTTACCACTGGACCCAGATGACTGGAGGACAAAGTGAAACTGGTGACTTGGTATAGCACCCCCTCACTCAAATTTAATTCACATGTTTGTCCTGGCTTCACCTCCTTGATGTCATGGTCTTCTTTGAGAATGGGGAACATCATCAGTTGTATGGTCCTGGAAAAGTCACATAATTCTCTCTGCCTCAGTTTCCTCATCTGTAAAATGAGCTGGAGAAGGGGCAGCTAGGTGGCGCAGTGGATAGAGCATTGGCCCCGGAGTCAGGAAGACCTGAGTTCAAATCTAGCCTCAGACACTTAATAATTGCCTAGTTGTGTGACCTTAGGCAAGTCACTTAAGCCTGTTGCCTTAAATAAAATTTAAAAATAAAATAAAATAAATGAGATGGAGAAGAAAATAGTCAAGTATTCCAGTATCTTTGCCGAGAAAATGCTATGGGTCATGAAGAGTCTTATACAATCGTTGAACAACAATAAAATGTGCCAGACTCTGAGCTAGGTCTAGGGATGAAAAACCAAAAACGAGACTCTGGTTGTCTTGAAAGACTTTGTATTCTACTGAAGGGTGACAATGTGACCATGAACAAGTTACCACGGACAAGTTAGTATAAAATGTATGCAAAGAGATAGAAAATCATTCTGAGAGGAAGAAAGCACAAACAATTGGCAGTGAAGTGGGAAAGGCCTCTGGTCAGAGGTGTCAGTTGAACTCAACCCTAACATGGAGTTTCCTAAAGGTGGATGTGAGAAGGACAGTCCAGGAATGATGGATGTCATAGATTTTCACAGCCTGGGAAAAGATCCAGAAGTGGGAAGCCGTAGATGGGTAGGGGGAAGAGAGCAGACAGACCAATAAGACTGGGGTGTGAAATGAAGGATGGGAGGGATAGAAAAGAGGCCCCTCCCTGGCAGGTTGGTTAGCAGGTTTTTGGTGCCATAACCACTCAGGAAGTCCCCCATCTAAGGCAAGGAAGGCTTTCAATCTGCGTCAGGGCATGGGCTACCCACTCTGATGAAGTCATAGCTCTTTGTGAACCTTTGAGGATTCATTATCTCTAGGGCTTGGTTCTGCATTTTTTAGTATGTGAAAATTTAATAAATAAATAAAGCCACGATCAAGCATCATCAAATTATGTATGCACAGAGTCAGACAGCTTGACTCTCAAGACATAATCGTTTTAATTGCCAAGCCTCAGCAAAGGCCAGGGTTGCAAACTGTTTCCGTACTCCCTTCATTTTATTAAAATCCAATTATTCTCCCTTGCCATGGGTCACTTTACCAGGAGCAAAGATGTATCTTCATCTGAATCTTAACTGGACTTCTTGAAACAGGTTGGATTCCAACAGGGAAAGATCTGTCTTGCAGCAAATTGGCAGGTGTCGATTTGGAGGACTGGGGAATGAATGGGAGAGAAGAGGCTAGCAGATGGCAAACTAGGCTAACCTTTTGGTTAGGGCATCAGGGAAGAAATGCAGGATGCAGAATGAACTTGAGTCTGGGCTCTACCACTTGCTACTTGGGCAAGTCAGTTCACCTGGGTCTCAGTTGCTTCATCTGCAAATTGGGATTATGTCTTCTGTCCAAAAAGTAGCAGAGCTAAGAGCATGAAGCAAAGGTTTTTAACTTGGGGTCCACAGACCTAAAAGGTCCTTGGCTAGATTTTAGGGGCTCTGGGCACTGAAATGGAGGAAAAATGATATTTTTATGTTCACTGGTGTTAAACTTAAATGAAGTATTTCCTTTAATTATGAAAATAGACGAAAAAAACATTAATCTGAGAAAGGGTTCATAGGTTTCACCGGATTGTTAAAGGGGTCTTCGACACTCTCAAAATAAGGGTGAGGATTGTCATCCTAGAGGCCAGTCAACAAACTGGTCGTAGAACTATGAATTGGATAGTTACAATTCTCAAAGGGGATAGAAGGATTGCCATCCATATTGGTGAAAGGAGTATTCACAGGATTGAAACCACAAATATTTAAAATACACCTACCCCTTCCACATCTTGACTTTCCCCATTGAGGGAATATGTCACAAGTTGGCATAAGAAATTAAAAGGGAATTTTGCAAAAATCACAGATGACATGTAAAGACCAGAATATGATGCGGAAAAAGTTTAGAAACTCAGAAATGCAGAAAAAATGTATAATACAAATATATATTATACAAAATATTATAAAATATCACATATTTTATCTTTTAATACCATAATAATTCATACTTCTTCTTTGTATCAAGGAAGGGTGAAAAATTTTTACACGTATCAACCCCTGTGATGTGGAAGGGATAACTTTAGTTGAAATATGGTTGCTAGACAGCTGCTTTAAAACAGGCAATTGAAATGGCAGATTTGGGGGTGGTTTGAGAGAACGGTGATTCTTTTTTTATTTTTGCAAGGCAAATGGGGTTAAGTGGCTTGCCCAAGGCCACACAGCTAGGTAATTATTAAGTGTCTGAGACGGGATTTGAACCCAACTACTCCTGACTCCAAGGCTGGTGCTTTATCTACTATGCCACCTAGCTGCCTTGAGAATGGTGATTCTTACAGTCAGTTTTGGATTCTATAGCCTGGAGTAGGGAAGCAGGAGCTAAGCCTGAGGAAGGCAGCTGCTGAGATGCTAAAATGATGAAAGTGCTGTCTTAAGATCATTTTGAAGGAAAATAAAATGATTGATCCTGGTGAGTTCTTTAGTTGGAAAGTGCTGTTAATCAATTTCATTTCTGTTTTTGTTGGGTTTTTTTTTTTTTTTTTTTGGAGAAAGTACTGCAAGCATGGCCAGGCTTTTGGTGGATACATGATACTTAGCCCGCTCTCCAAGCAGGAAGCCCATCTATAGGTTCTGTGCTGGTAGCAGAGACACAACCATCACATAGGGAAAAAAGCAAACTGGGCTACCCAATCAATACATTGTAAGCTCCTTGAGGGCAAGGACTATCTTTTATCCTTTTTTGTATTTTCAGCATTTAGTCCAGTCCCTGAACATAGTGTGTGCTTAATAATGATAAATAATTATAATTAATATAAATATCATAATCCTATATTCAATCATAACAATAATCATCATTGACTGTTTGAGATAGCGTACAAGATTTTAATCAATCAACAAGCTATCTGTTAAGCACCTACTATGAGCCGAGGCACTGAACTAAGGATTCAAGTAAAAATAATGAAAAAAATCCAGACTTGACATAAACTTACTTTCTAATAAAGGAGATGAGTATGTACAAAAGTATGTGTGACCTAAATATGAAATTCATACACTTAAAAACACCAGGCAGTTTGAGCCAGTGGATAGAGCATTGGCCTTGAAGTCAGGAGAATAGGAGTTCCAATCCAGCCTCAGACCATTAGGAACTATGTGACCTTGGGCAAGTCACCTCACCATGACTGCCTCACATCCAAGGCCATCTTCAGTTGTCCTGATTCATATCTGGCCACTGGACCCAGATAGCTCTGGAGGAGAAAGTGAATCTGGTGACTGAGCACAGTCCCACCTCATTCAAATTCAATTCATGTGTTTGTCATGGCATCACCTCCCTGATATCTTGGTCTTTGAGGATAAAGGACAAACATCATCATCTCTACTCTATACTTGTTTCCATTTTGAGGAAAGTGCTTTTTTCTGCTAAAAGGTTTTGAATATTTATAACATCATTCACCTGCTATAATTGGTCAAACACTTGATTAATTCATCCCTAAAAAACTCCTAGATTTATTGAATTTCAAGTCCAGATTGCAAATGAGTCAGACCAAATGATCTGAGGGTCAGACATTCCCTGCCCCTGCTTTAGACCCTTACAATAACAACCACATTTGGAGTCAGAGGACCCAGATTTGAATTCTAGATCTGGCCACTCATTATTTAGGTGATGACCTTAACACCTGGGCAGGTATTAACATCTGGAGGTCTCAATATTCTCATTCCTCAAAAGAAGAGGTTTGCACCAGGTGATTCTGAAAGTTTCTACTGGCTCTAAATCCTATGATCTTAAGTGTGTTCACTTGAAGGCCTCCTTGCAGCCAATATGGTAACCAGTGAGTTCTCAAAGGCCAGACTTCTAAGAACCCAAGCTCTGACAGATCCTAGCAGGCTAAAAAATCTGTAAGCAGGTGTACTAAGGTCCTTTCTGCTCTTTCAGTCTGATTCTACACTGTAGAGAGAAGACATTTTAACAAGTGGGTTGGGAAGAGTTATATGGCAGGTTTTTCAGAATGACTTAAACCTAGTGGGTATTTAACAAATGTTTGCTCCTTTAATGGTGTATTTCCATTAGAATATAAACTTCTTGGGGGTAGTGACCTTTTTCCATTTTGCTTCCATTTCCCTAGTACCTAGAACAATGTCATACATGTAATGGCATTGAATAGATGCTTGTTAGCCAGTAAGGTGGTGCCAGAGCAAGTCGGGTGTCAAATCTGGAGTCGAGAAGACTCATTTTCCTGAGTTCAAATTCAGTCTCAGACACCTACTAGCTATATGACCCTGGGCAAGTCACTTCACCCTGTTTGTCTCTTAATGTCAAATGAATTGGAGATGGAAATGGCAAACCACTCTAGTAACCCTGCCAAGAAAACCCCAAATGGGGTCACAAAAAATTGCACACAACTGAACACCAAAAGATGAATGTTAGAATAAATTCCCTTCCCTCACTGCCCACCCACAAATGAACTATCTTGAGTGGTACTTTCCCCTAGAGGTAAAATGGTACATATGTCCTATTTCTTCTAATGGAAGGAATAATTGGTTTGTAAAACCCAATCTGATCAACTTGTCATATAATAATTAGAGAAGGAGAACAAGGTTGGAGAAGAATGGTCCAGAGAGGAGGACATTTGAAATGAAGGAAGACAATTTAGGTGGCTCTTAAAATAGCCTTGGTTGCTCAGTGGATAGAGTGCTGACCTTGGAATCAGGAAGACTTGAATTCAAATCTATAGTCAAACACTTATTGGCTGTGTGACCTTGGGCAAGTCATTTAAGCTCTGTCTCGGTTTCCATGGTTATAAAGAGGGGAATCATAAAAGTGCCTATATTACAGGATTGTTGTAAAGGTTAAATGATTTAAAATCTGGAAATTCCTTAGCATAGGGACTGGAGAATAAAAGGTTATTTTAATATTAAATATAATAGGTTATATTTAATAAATATATGTTCCCTTTCCTTCTTTTCTAGATCTTAAGGATGAATGATATACCGAGGATTTAGAAGTGCAAAGTACTGCAGAGCCCCAATATAATAGCTGAGGAAACTAAGGTCCAAGGAGGGAAATGATTTGCTTAAGATCAATTTAATTTTTAAACACTACTATTTCAATATTAACAACTAAGTAGGTAGCTGAGGTAGAATTAGAACTCAGGTTCTCTTACTTCAAAATTGAGTTGTTCCCAATCTAACCAAGAGGTACATGATAAACCTTTCATGAATAAGGAATAAGTAAATAAAGGAAGAAATGGCTTGGATTTGAATCCTGCTTCAGAAACATACCAGTGGTGTAACCCTGAGTAAGAGAGCTAGCCTTTCTAAGCCTCAGTTCCCTCATCTGAAAAATGGGGGTAATATTAGCAACAACATCACAGGGTTGTTATTAGATCAAGGAAGATAATGTAAAACAGTCCCTAAGCATGAACAGTGATTACCATGCTTATTATTATTAATCACTAAGATCCCCCCCCCCCCAATACAGATTTCATCTGGACTAAAAAAAAAAAGGAGTAAGACATGTTATGCCATTTTCTCCCACTGGGGTCACATTTTCAGTTAACCTTCTTGTTCAAACACAGGGCTTATGGGAATTGGTCTTTCACATACCCTCAAAGTCAGAGGGTGCCTGTCTCTTTTACTCTTGAAAACAAGACACTACCAGAGGCTTATGGATAGAAAGCCCCTTCTTTGGGAGGTCCCGGCTGGTGGGGTGTGGCTACAGTCACAGATCATTAGAGTTTCAGTCCTGGAAGAGACCTTTTTAAACAAAAAAGCTTAGAAGTGGGTAGGATTTTAAAGCTCATATAATTCACATCCTATCCCCGATCCCCTCTTCAACTTTTTTTTTTTTTTTTACAGAGATAAGAAACAAACCCTTAGAATGGAAGTGATTGGTTCAAGATGTGAATTAGTGGCCTGCCTAATACTGGAAACCAATATTGACTCCCAGATTTAAAATACAGTATGCTGTATAAGGTTGTAAATGTTTTATAAGGTAGAAATACTTAATATGGACTTGCTGAAAAGTGTGTGTGTGTTTTTTTCCTCTCAGGGCTCCCTGCCCCTCAGGGAACTTCTAAGGCTGAATGGCTTTGTTCTAGGTAAGGGGAATATAGCTTCCCCTTCCCTCTGATTTAGTTCCTCTCAGAATAATCCGACAGTTAAATTCAATAAGGATGTGTTAAGTGCTTCCTGGGTAATGGTATTACTGGTTTAAAGAAAAACAACCAATAGTCTCTGCCTTCAGGAAGTTTACATTCTACTGGGGATATAATATTAACAGATAAATACAATTTCAGAAGAGAAAGTACTAACAAATTGTGGTGTCAGGAAAGGTTCCCCCAATAGAGTGGTGCCTATTAGCCTGCATCCAAGGAGGATCTATGGACAGATTGAGTGGAGGAGGAAAGGAAGAGTCCATGAACTTGGTTTTGAAAAAAAATCCATCTTTATTTTCATCAATCTTTGGTTTCCTTGGTAATCCTATTTATTTTATGTATTTTAAATTATTATTCTGGGAAAGGGTACCTGGGCCTCACCAGTCAGTCAAAGGGGTCCAGAGGTTTAAGACTGAAAAGGTTTAAGAACCCCACCATAAAATGAGGCTGAGTTCTGAAGAAAAGATTAGAAGAGGCAGAAGAGAGGAGACACCGTGTAGACCAAGAAGACCAGTTTGGCTGAAATGTAGGCCTCGTGGAGGGGAGAAGTGGGAAAGAGACCCGGAAAGGTAATCGGGAGGCAGTTTATGAAATGGTTTTCAATGCTAAATTGGAAGTTTATTTGTTGCTGCTGCTTTTTAAAATTTCATCTTAGCAGTAAGAGGGAGCCAGTGAGGAGCTTTGAGGAGAGGAGAGACTCTGGCATACCTGTGCTTTAGAAAGACCGTTTTGGCAGCTGTGTGGGGAGGATGGATGGCAGCCAGGAGAAACTGGAGTCAGAGAGATCATGCCAGTGTCCCGGGGCTGTGGCAGACTCATGTTCTCAGACCCGCCAAAGTGGGTTGGGGAACAGATGCGGGGCTGTGCTGAAACAGCTTCAGATGTGGTTGGCGGAGGGTGCCCACAGCCAAAATGCTAGCACTAGGTGAATTAAATACTGTCATTAGAGGTACAAAGCCCAATTAAAATAGAGAGGAAAAACAACCTCCCCTTTCCCAAGGCCCAGCCCAGCCAGCTGTGCATCAACCACCTCCAGGTTACTTCTAGGCCCTCCCCCTTGGCCCTGGTTCCAGTTTTGGACTCCGGCCTTTTTCCTCCCAACAGCCACCTGCCCTCTGCCTTCTCCCACCATGAGAAAGTCAATATTGACTCCGACCATCTCCTTCCTCCTGCCCTCCGCCTCCCGCTTTCATGTGTGAAAGGAGGAGAAAAAGCAGGGCAGGGGTGGGGGGAGGGAGATGAAGTGGGCTGTGGGAATCAGCTACTGACTTTTCTCCTCAAGTTGCTATGAGAAGAGATGAGAAATAGATTCCCTGACCCCAAACCCAAGCTCCCAGCTGCACTTCATTACCAATTTCTCCAGGAAGCCCTCTGAAAGAACTGGGCTCAGTGAGGTATCACCTGTTAGCAGCAGCAGCCTGGGCCTCCTACCTTCTATATAAAAGGGCTTGTGGCTTCCTCTCAGTAGGCCACAGGGCAGGGATGGGAAGGAGCTGGGGGGTAGAAGGCCTCCAACAGCCTTCTGACGTCTCCCCAGCCATTTCAATGAACACACAACAAGCAAGGCAGCCCAAATAGGAAGAGGGAGAGCCCAGTAGTGGAAGGACAGCTGCCCTTGGGCCATCAGAGGGCCTGAGGTTCAAATCCACCTTTGCCACATGGGACCCTAGAAAGATGCTGAATAAATATTTACTGTCTTCCCCAAGCCAGGCACTAGGTGCCCTGCCCTGGAGATAAATGTATACAAGGTCAAAAAGGATCCTGCCCTCACATATTGAATCAAGACTACTCTTGCCCTCACTTCTACCCAGGGGATACCCTCTGGTCCTCTGTTGCTTCACCTCGAAAATAGGAAGGTTGGATGAGAACCTTTCCTAGCTTGGAATCCATGATCCAAAATTGACTGGATTTGAAGTCAGAAGATCTGACTTTATTTACATTCTGGCTTGCCACCTGTGTGATCCTGAGCCAGTCGCTACGTGGCGTCATGGAAAGAGAGCTAGTCTTGGAGTCTTAGAATTAGGGTTCAAATCTCCACTCTATTTACTTACTACCTGTATGATCTTGAACAAGTCACCTGAGCTTCAGTTTCTTCCTCTATAAAATGAGGAGGGTTGGACTAGATGACCCTTCTTCTGAGATTCCCTTCTGTTCTAAAAGGGGGGCAAAGCACCTAGAGTGTGGACCCTGGAGTCAGGAGTATCTGAGTTCAAATCTGGCCTCAGACACTTATTAGCTGTGTGACCTGGGTCAGTCACTTCACCCTGCTGGCCCCAATTTTCTCATCTGTGAAATGGGCTGGAGGAGGAAATAGTAAACCATTCTACTATCTTTGCAAATGGGTTCAAGAAGAATTGGATACAGCTGAAAAGACTAAACAACATTTATTAACTGTGTGACCCTGGACAAGTCACTCCACCCTGTTTGCCTCAGTTTTCTCATCAGTTAAATGAGCTGGAGAAGGAATGGTAAACCTCCCTAGTATCTTTGCTGAGAAAATCCCAAATGGGGTCACAAAGAGTTGAACAAAACTGAACGACAATAAAATCTGCTCTAAATTTTGCTTCACCCCAGTCTGCTCATCTGAAAAATGAAAGGGCTAGCCTAGATGATCTCCAGCTAGTGTCCTAGGAAAATTGTCAGACAATAGGCATATCAACTGTAAAATGAAAGGGCTGGCCCAGATGATCTCTGAGGAAATTTTCAGACGAGGATAGCTTTTCCTTTGTGGAAGGAAGAGACAGAACAAGGTTCTTTCCCTCATCACAGGCTTTTGAAATGCCACCATCCGATATTTGTTGGCCAGTTATTTAAAGGGTAACAGGGGACTGCTGGAGAATCTAGTTAGACAATTATCATTTAGCCCATGATATTTGCAAAGAGCCTTATCAGTCTTCCACTTCATTATTTCTAGCAGCCACCCCATAAGCCAGGTCAGCCCTTTTACCTTCATTTTATAAAGAAGGATGTGGAAGGCTGGAGGGGTAAAGTAATTAGCCAGGAGTCATCTAGACAAAGCCCAGGAAAAAAAAGTCAGGATTAGAACTCTGTCCCTTATTGGCAGTGACATGTACTGTTTCTTCTCCCAACTTACTATCTGTCCCTTTTCTTGGGCAGAGTGTTAGAAATGCTGGTATACAGGATTCATCATCAACGTGCTCAAGCTAATGTAATCTCTTTACTATCCATAAGAAACCTGAGGCTCTTCGAAGGGGAAGGTCTTGTTCAAAGCTATAGAGCTGATCAGTAGTAACAGGGCTGGGACCAGAACTTCAAGCAGTAGATACGGGAAACATTTATAAAACCCTTGCAATATGCTAGACACTGTGATAAGTGCTGGACGTACAAATTCAAACAAACAAGGTAGTGCCTGCCCTCACTGAGCTTATAGTCTAGTGGAGAAGAGTGGGGTGAAGAATGGCTAGCGTCCTTCCTAAAATGATGATCATAGGAAGGAAGTTACTAATGAGAAGAAGAAAGTCCCAGAACATCAGAAAAGTTCCCTTTGAAGGTGATGGCTACTAAAGCATTTTAATACTTACCTGGCATTGATTCTGCAATTAATAAGGTCAATATGGGGAATTGGAGTGGATTTAAATGCTCTGCATACTACTTATCCATTCTCCGTTTTCCTCTTCTGTAAAATGAAGGAATTATGCCAAATGTTCAATAAAGTCTCTTTCAGCTCTAAATTCTGTGAACTGCTGTGATCTTAGGTGGATTTCTTTCTCTTGCCTTCTCTGTGCCTCAGTTTCCTTCTCTGTAAAATAATAGGACTGGGCTCAGTGATCTAGATCCCTCCCAGTTCTGAAATGCTCAACTGCTAGGTTTCCAAATCACTCAATACATTGGCAGGGGGAAGCAAGGCTCTCATAGGAGTCCAAAAAGTTGGCTTAAGAGCTAGCTTGCCAGGAATCCTCCATTGGTGCTCTTTCTTCATTTTGAGTAGGAATCAGTAGAGTCAGCCTAGAACCCCCACATGGGCTATGGATAACTCAGCCCCTTCCCTAGACTTCCAGTTCAGGTCTCTCCAGGGACTGAAGTCCGTTGGATTCCCAGAAGCCTGAAAGGAGCTCTGCTCAGTAAATGGCCAAAACTCAGAGCTCCTTTCTGGAAGCCAGGGGTGTGGTGGCGTCTGCACAGTGTCAGGGCCCAGGAGCCAGGATCTGCATCTCCATCTCCTATCCCAGCTCCAAATAAAGAGAATCCAGCAAAGGGCAGATTTGCCAGCTGAACTCTGGACATTAGGTGCACCTGACTTTTGTCTTTGGAATGTGATTCCAGAAACATACTGTGTAGGAGAGGGTGGAGGGGGTGGGGGGAGAAGGGATAGACACAGGGAGAGAGAGATTATGGTGATCAAGGATTAATGAATAGGAGAGAGAAATTAAGAGACTCTAGGGAGGCAATGTGGTACATAGAATAAAATAAAAAGAGACCTGGATTTGGGGTCAAAAGATCCAGGGTCACATCTTTGAATCTGATGAGGCAGCGTGAACCTTAGGCAGGGCACTTCTCTCCTGGTCTCAGTTTCCTCCTTTGTAAAGGGCAGTGCTTTGCCTTAGCTTATGTCTAAGTCCCTCCCAGTTCCAAATCCTCTAATCATCTATAGCAAGCCAGACATCTCTCCCCTTCTCCTCGCCTAGGAAGGCAGGCCCAGCTGGCTTCACCAGGCGCCGGCACCACCCGGCCTCCCCCACAGGCAGGAATCACTGATGGGGCCAGACAAGCGGAATGAAAGGGGCAGAGGGCACAGAGACCGGGCCGGGCTTTCTTTTCTTTTCTTTTCTTTTTCTTTCTTTCTTTTTTTTTTTTAATCTTTTTCAAGGCAAGGGAGGCTCGCTACTGAGGGCCCAGGCTTGCAAGGGGAGCAGAAGTCTGTTGTTAACGCCGTGCCAAACCCAAAGTGGCTGTTCCTTAACTGCAATCCAATAAAAGTGCTACTTGTCTATTTATCATCCTCGGGGCTTTTTATCACAGTGCAGATGGCTGCTACCTTTGGAAGGCACAGCAGCGCCCTGGCACCGGCGCCTCCGCCGCGCAGAAGCTGAGCTCAACAGAATCTGTGCCTGCACCTGTGACGAGCCGCCGGGGCTGGCGGCCCCAGCTCATGGGGAGAGAGGGGAGAGAGACACAGAGAGAGAGAGAGAGAGAGAGACAGACAGAGAGAGAGAGACAGAGACATAGAGAGAGAGACAGAGAGAGACAGAGAGAGGGAGAGGGAGAGACAGAGAGACAGAGAGAGACACAGACAGAGAGAGGGAGAGGGAGAGAGAGACATAGAGAGAGAGAGACAGAGAGAGGGAGAGAGAGAGAGACAGAGACAGAGAGACAGACAGAGAGAGAGACAGAGACATAGAGAGAGAGACATAGAGAGAGACAGAGAGAGGGAGAGGGAGAGACAGAGAGACACAGACAGAGAGAGGGAGAGGGAGAGAGAGACATAGAGAGAGAGAGACAGAGAGAGAGAGAGAGAGAGAGAGAGAGAGAGAGAGACAGAGAGAGACAGAGAGAGAGACAGAGAGAGAGAGAGACAGAGAGAGAGAGACAGAGAGAGACAGAGAGAGAGACAGAGAGACAGAGACAGAGAGAGACAGAGAGACAGAGACAGAGACAGAGACAGAGAGAGACAGAGAGAGAGAGAGAGACAGAGAGACAGAGACAGAGAGACAGAGACAGAGAGAGAGACAGAGAGAGACAGAGGCAGAGAGAGAGAGAGGAGAGTGAAACAGAGAAAGAGGGAGACAGACACAGAGAGAGACAGAGGCAGAGACAGACGGAGACAGAGAAAGAGAGAGAGAGGAGAGCGAGACAGAGAGCAAGAGAGAGACACAGGGAGAGAGCCAGAGGCCGGGCTCGGGGAGCCAGGGACCGCGGACAGCTACCTGCTAAGGCCCCCGTCTGGGGTGGGGCGGACTATGGGTTGGGCAGCCGGCTGGAGGGGGAATTCATTCTCTCATTCTCTCTCTCTCTCTCTCTCTCTCTCTCTCTCTCTCTCTCTCTCTCTCTCTCTCTCCTCTCTCCCTTTCCTTCCTCTCTCTGTCTCTCTCTGTCTCTGTCTCTCCCTCTCTCTTCCTTTCCTTTCCTTTCTCTCTCTTTTTCTTTTTTGCCCTCTGTCTTCCTCTCTCTCTCTCTCTCCCCCTCCCTCCCCACTTTCTGCTCTCTCAGTCTGCGGAGCTCGAGCTGATGAAACAGGTAGGAGCCAGCCCCTTCCTCCCTGGTCCCTCCCCTCTGCCATGTCAGGCGGCCTCGGATGGCAGCACCTGGTGTCGGGCCTGTAATTACCCCCACGTGCCTCTGAGGAAAGAAACAAAAAAAACCCAGCAAAGTCCCCAGCCAAAGGGGAGGGGGGGAGGGAGGGGGTGGGGATGACAAAAGGGGAAAGGGGGAGAGAAGGGGAGGGGTGAAAAAGATGGAAGAAAGAAGAGAAAGGTGGAAGGGGGCCGGGAAGAGAAGAGAGAGCAGTGAAGAGAAGGAAGGAGCAGTGAGGCAAAAGAAGGGAGGAGAAAAGAGAGAGACAGAGAGAGGGTCAGAGAGGGAGGGGGAGGAGAGCTAGTGAGCTGGGAAACGGGGGCAGAAGTGTTTTTGTGTTTTTCCCTCTCTGGCTGGTGACTTCTTTTTAGTCAAGCTCCAATGGCACCTGCTAGGTCACAGGAGTCAGAGCTAAATGTAGCCTTGGGAAGGCTGCTTGGTACAATGGAAAGAACACCAGATTTCAAGTATCTCGGGCAATTCTCTTCACTTACAACTCTCACTTCCCCCACCTGTGAAGTGAGACGGTGGAACTAGACATAAAGCTCCTACAAGCTGCGTCCTCCTGAGGAGATGAATGTCAATGGTCAGTTAGGAACTGTCAGCCTGGGAAATCCAAAGGGAACTCTCAGCTCATTCTGCCATTCCATGCTGTAGGAAGTCCTTCCTGAATCCCCACACTTGGTTGGACACCAAACCTGACCCAAGGAGACCTTGGTTCCCCCATCTTTATCAAGAGAAGGTCAGACAAAATGACTTCCAAGAAAGTAAAACGTTCTCTGAGGTCTCTTCTCATTCTTCATCTGTGTTCTCTCATGCTATCATCCTATAGGGCTAAGACCATAGCCCTGGCCCTAGAAAGAGTCTGAAGATGGTTAACTTGTCAAAACGAGAAAGAAGCTTAAAGTGATTAAGTGGGTGCCCCAGGATCATGAATACAGAAGAACCGGCTTCCTAACTAGGACCTCAGGACTCAAGCTCATCCTTTCCCCAAATCCTCTCCAACTTCATACAGCATTTGATTGGGTACCTCTTTAGGCCATGGAATATCATATTACTCCTTACCCTTTTTTTGATGGCACATCCACATTTAGAACTGGGGGGGGGGAGATGGATTCAGGTATTAACTAAGTGATCCTGAAGAAATTACATTTCTGAGTCTCGGTTTTGTCTCCCCTAAAGTGGTGCTGCCTTTCTGGGAACTAAGTACTTGGAATCATGGAAAGGGCATTGTTTTGGGGGTTCAGATCTTGACATGACCACTTGTCTACTTGTGTGACCTTGGGTAGTTAGTGCTCTCTGGGTTCTGCGGGTCTCAGTTTCCTTCTCTGTAAAATAGAAAGGTCAGGCTAGAAAGCCTCTTGGGTCCCCTCCAGCTCTAGACCTTTGATGCTAGGGAAAGTAATTTTGAGCAGAGAAGGGAAAGCTTCTTGGATCAATTAACCTTCTGAAAATGTGAGTTGTTATGACAATTTAAGTGTAATGAAAAGAAGGGACTCCTATGATTTCTGTCAACCTTGTCTTGCTAAGCTCAGTGGACTACTCTGCAGATGCTTAATGAATGTTTGTGGTTCTGTTGGCAGGGAGCAGGGTGATGACTACCCAAGGGAGGAGCATAAGGATGGGGAGAGATACTAGAGGCACTAGAAGCAGAGATGCCCACTAAGAATCAAAAGCCACATCTGGCTGGAGAGAAACAGCTAACCCCAGTACACTCAAATTGCCCTACCCAACAATGATTCCCAAGGGCCAGGCTGTTTAAAGCCATAGCATTATTATTATTACAATACCTACTGTGTAGTACATTCACAACCAAGGCTACAGTGTTGAGATAGAAGAATAGAGAGAGACACAGCTAGAACTGACCCATTCAAAGAGAAGAGCCACATTACTTGACCAGGGTCATACTTCTTGGCAAATAGTGTAGGAGGTCCAGGACTTCTGAAACCAAGACACTCGAGGAAAGGAATGTCGAGGTGGATAGAGCACCAGGACTGGAATCAGGAAGACTCATCTTCCTGAGTTCAAGTACAGTCTCAGATACTGGTGCCCTTGGGAGAGTCACTTAACTCTGTTTGCCTCAGTTTCCTCATCTGTAAAATGAACTGGAGAAGAAAATGGCAAACTATTCTAGTATCTTTGCCAAGAAAACTCTAAATGGGGTTTTCAAGAGAGAGCACAATGACAGAACAATAACTTAACAACAATTTATAGAAAGAATATTGCCGATTCCAACATCAGGTAATTTAAATCATTTCATCTTCACCTTTAACTGCCTGTGTGATCTTGGACAAGTCCTTTTATTCTTTAGGTTTCAAATGAGGGGGTTGGAAAAGATGATTTCTAAGCCTTCTTCCTTTACCTCCCAGGAAGTCTATTTCCCCAAGCCTGAAATAAGAAGGGGGCTAGATTTGGTAACCTCTGAATTCTCTCAAGTTTTAGATTGTGGACCCTTTCATCTGACTCTAAATTATAATCCTATCTTCCTAAAGCAATATGGAGCAGTTAACTCAGCCCTGTGAGTGGCAGCAGCAGGCTACCTCTGTCTGTATTATGGTTGGCTCCAGGTTTCAGCACCTCTTTTATTTTTTTTAAATTTTATTTATTTAAGGCAATGGAATTAAGCGATTTACCCAAGGTCACACAGCTAGACCATTACTGTGTCTGAAGTAGGATTTGAACTCAGGTCTTCCTGACTCCAGGGCCAGTGCTCTATCCATGGTGCCACCTAGCTGCCCCTCAGCTTCTGTCTTACTGGGCACAAAGGTGAGACCTCTTTCACCCCCTCCAAAGACAGTAGAGATGAACAGGCAAAGCCAGGGTCTCATGTCTGGCATCCTGAGGGAGTCCTGGCAAGATATGTCCTCTTATGGTAATAAAATAGAAAACTCTGGGAAATCCTCTCCCTTCCTTGTCCCCCATGGCCCACCTACCTCCCCCTCCCCAAAGGAATCATCTCTTTTTCCCCCAAATTGAAAAACTCTTTCCTTCACTAGATCTTCACATCACAGGCATCCCCAAATGCTAACAGAACAATAAGAAGGTCTCCAGAATACTGGATAAAATATTAGTGGGAGAAATATAGAAAAATCATAAACCTTTGGAGCTTGGATGGAGCCAAAGACACAATGGAAGAGTGGGAAGGGGCTTTACAACACAGAATGCTATATACAGACCCAAACAAAGGCCTGGAAAAGCTGGAAATCTGAATGAGGGAAGGACACACACAGTCATAAAGATGTGGAACCAGTAAATAACCCAAATAGCATGTACCAAATGCAATAATTGGATAAGTCAACCAAATGATACACATTTCTGATGATTCTGAAATTAATGGACTGAAGTGGGATTGATAAAAGGAAGGCAGCTGAAAGGAACATTGGCTCTTTGTGGTCAGAAAATCTGGGTTCAAATCTCATCATTAATGCCTACTTCCAATGTACTATGCCTCAGTTTCTTCAACTGTAAAATATTGGGGAGGGGTAGAATGTGGCTTCTCAGGAGGCTTCCTACCCTAGATGAGCAGAGAGGGACCTGATAAAAGGAAGACAATATTGCTCCTATTATGTACCAGACAGTTAAAAATTGTCTTATTTTATCCTCACATCAACTTTGGGAGGCAAGTGCTATTATTCTTTTCTCCAGTTGGGGAAACTGGGGCAAACCAAGGTTAAGTCATTACCCAAGGGTTACCCAGTAATTTTTTTAAGGCTGGATTTGAACTCAGATTGTGGGATGTGTATATGTGTGTGTGTGGGGGGGGATGTCTGTGTGTGTCTATATGTGTAGGAACTTCTCCATCCAATATGCTGCCCCCTACAAAACAAAAATAACACTACAGCAGGTTTCCTGTTTTACACACTGCTTCCTTGGTAGGGCTCAGCAAAGCCACCTACAGATCATAAGGGGTAGATTCCCTATTTTGAAAATACAAGAAAATGGGATTCATAGCAAGCAAGAGAACCACAAGACTCTATTCCAGATCCAACAAAACAGTCATTGAAAAACCTTGACATGCAGGAGGAAGGATAACTAGGGAATCTTATATTGAAAGGAAATTGGGGCTCATGGAGGGAAACTGGTTATCAAAATATCAGGTCAGGTCAGCCAATAAAGGAGGGAGGAAAGCAGAGTCATAAAATATCAGGGCTGGGAGGGAACCTTTCCCACAATGGAATGTGGAATATTCAAGGGCTCTAGGTATTTGCTAGGGTCAGCTCCTGCTTCTTGGGAAGAGCCGATTGTTAAATTTTCAATGTGAGCACAGATACTGTAAAGATTATAATCAAGGACTGATTTGTTGTTCTCTTGTTTAGCCCAGAGGGTATCAAACTCATATATAAAGGGATGAAGCACTAAATTATATATAAGGATCTCTTTGGCTTGTCTCTTGACTTAGAACATCATACATGTTTAAATATTTCTTGTTATAGTAACACATTAAAATCATATAAGAACTATATTTCAGTCTTGTTTGGGGATACATTCAGTGATGTTGTGGGTCAGATGCCTGTCTGCATAGGAACCTATCTGTTAATACTTAAGGAAGTGATGGAGAATGTTAATAATGCAGATTAAATGTTAAAGCCATAATCCTGTGTTTTCTGAGAGCCGATTGTTAAATATTTACCAGTATATCCTAGGGGAGAGCTTAGAACATAAGACTTCCAGCTGGAGAGTTTTATTTTTTCTTTTTGGTTTTTGTGGGGCAATGAAGTAAAGTGACTTGCCCATGGTCACACAGCTAATAAGTGTGTAGTATCAGGCTGAATTTGAAATCAGGTCCTTCTGACTCCAAGATTGATGGATGATCTTGGCATCAGGAGGATGGGAGTTCAAAACCAGCCCCATACCCTTGACATTTATAAGCTGCATGACCTTGGGCAAGTCCCTTAACTCTGCCTCACATCCAGGGCCATCTCCAGTTGCTCTGATTCATATTTGGCCACTGAACCCAGATGGCTCTGGAGGAGAAAGTGAGTCTGGTGACTCAGCACAGCACCTCTTCACTCAAATCCAGTTCATGTGCTTGTCATGGTATCACTTCCCTGATGTCATGGTCTTCTTTGAAAACAAAGGACCACCACCATCATCATCATCATCATCATCATCATCATCATCATCATCATCATCATCATCATCATCATCATCATAGCTGCCCCTGGAAAGATCTTAGTAAATGAGAAACAACGTGACCCAAGAGTCAAAAGCAATCTTAGAAAGAGAATCTGTTATGGGTCATTTGGGAGGTGACGGCCAACACTCTACCATAACATCACCTGGGACCATTTATGAGTTGGGAAGAAGAGTAGACAGAGTTAGAGAGCTAGGACTTGAATCCGGATCCCATCTGCTTGCCCACAGTCAGATTCCCATCTGCAGGTCCTGATCTCCAAGGGCCTTTCCAGCTTGAAAACTATGATTTCAAGTATATCAATCTTTACTTCTTCCTAATCTTGATAAATTTCAGATTTTTTATCTGTAAAATGGGGATCATAATGATTATTTTCTATTTGAAGGGGAAGTTGTAGGAAAGAAAAGACCTTGTGAACTTAAAAATCCCATGTAAAAAACAACCAATTCACATTAACTCCACAACAGGCTCTTAAAAAGAGTTCTGAAAGTTCAGGAAACCCAGAGGGGAGCAATGTGGGCCTTTGTAGTAGCCCTGGCTTTTCTTCTTTTTGGAGGGGAAGGGAATTTCATCTTATTTTTTGTGATTAACAGGGATTTATTTTCTCTCCCTCCTACCTCCCCCTCAAGTGAATCATAATAAAAAGAAGACCTTCAGAACAAATATGCATAATCAAGAAACAAATTCCTACATTGGGGTTATGACTTTTCAGTGCACAGTAGTGTATGGTGGTGTTGGGCAGGCCACACACAAATAGCCCCTGGAAGCTGGGGCCAGAAGGACACATCAGGGGCTCCTTTCCCAGCTGCCTCCCCTGGCAGAGGTCTGGAATCTAGCAAGTACATAAGCAGCCGTGTGTGTGTGTGTGTGTGTGTGTGTGTGTGTGTGTGTGTGTGTGTGTGTGTGTCCCCAGCTCTCTTCAGAACAAAGTACACCCTCTATCTCTGCAAACCCACCACCATCTGTCTCTGGGCCTGGCCGAAAGGCAGCCTCTGTCATTGGAGACAGTGGGAAGTTGGGAAGGCCTCCCTCCCTCCCTCCCGGCCTCCCTCCCCAGTCTCTGCCAGCCAGATGGCAGGAGGGAAGGGCTCATTGGGCTGCACTGAATGAATGCCCTTCCGCCAAGCCTGTCACCCCAGCTCTAACTCTCCCTGACCTCCCTCCTGGGGGCCACATTACTTAGCCACCCAGCTAAACCAAATGGCTTTTCCTGGGTAATTGTGCAGGATACCAACAAGGCCTTTTTATGATATTTGAACCCCTCTGACCCTTTGCAACCCTCTTGTCTTGGGGCCTGGACCTCCAGGGGCCCTTTTCACCCGATGTTCCCTCCTACCCCACCTCCAAGGAGCAATAAATCACAAGGCACATGATGGGAAAAGGCTGGGAAGGGGGGGGTGATGGGGAGGGGAGAAACCTTCCAAGATTCTGTCTGGAAGAGGGAGACAGAGACAGAGACACAGAGAGAGAGACCCACAGAGAGACATACACAGAGAAAGACAGAGAGAGAGAGAGATTGAGATAGTCACAAAGAGACAGATAGAGAGGGAGAGAGACTGGCAGAGAGACAAAGAGACAGACAAGAGACAGAGATAGAGAGAGACACACTGAGAGAAAGAGACAGAGAGAGAGGGAAGGAGGGAGACAGAGAGACAGACCAAGACAGAGACTGAGAGAGAGAGAGAGAGAGAGAGAGAGAGAGAGAGAGAGAGAGAGAGAGAAGGGGCTTGTGTATCTAGCAGACTGACTTTGAGGAGGAGAGTAGGGAAATTAAGGGTCAAATTCTTCTCTCCTTTGTGGAGAATCCCTAGTGCATAATTTCTGCTGTAGATTTTCCCCTGTTTTCAGTTCAGAGATCCTTGGGACAATGCAGGGCCTTCCCAGGCCTTCCCAGCCCAACTCAGGAGAGAATTCCAGAGTTTCTGAGTTGGAAGGGATTTCAGAAATCAAGCCCAGTCTGTATCTGCTGGGTTTGGAACTGAGGAGGTAAATTCTGGTGTTTAATTCTTATCTGGCCTCAGTTTCCTCATCTGTTTTTGGAGGCTGCTTTGAATTTCTAGATCAGGAGTTCTTTTTTTTTTTTTTTTGCAAGGCAGTGGGGTTAAGTGGCTTGTCAAAGGCCACAGGGCTAGGTAATTAAGTGTCTGAGACTGGATTTGAACCCAGGTACTCCTGACTCCAGGGCTGATGCTTTATCCACTACACCACCTAGCTGCCCCCAGGAGTTCTTAATAAGTGTGTGTGTGTGTGTGTGTGTGTGTGTGTGTGTGTGTGTGTGTGTGTGTGTGTGTGTGTGTGTGATGGATCCCTTTGACAAGTCTGGTGGAGCCCATGGACCACTTCTAGGAATCAAGTTTATAAATGACTAAAATAAAATACAGAGGATTACCAAAGGAACCAATTATATTGAACTCTCTGTCTCTGTCTGTCTCCCAACAAGTCCATAGATCCCAATCCTAAATTTTATGACCTAAAGGAACTGGTTTAGTGAAACATTGGTCAGTTAACAAGTATTTATTAAGTACCTACTATATACCAGTTAGGTGATACCATAGTGGGTAGAGTACTAGGCCTAGTGTAAGAAAGAATTATATTCCTGAGTATAAATCCAACCTTAAACACTAGTGACCCTGGGCAAGTCACTTCATCCTATTTGCCTCAGTTTCTACTCCTCCCCCCACCCCCCATAAAATGAATCTGGAGAAGGACATGGCAAACCTCCCCAGTATCTTTGCCAAGAAAACCCTAAATGGGATCATGACGAGTTGAATATAACTGAAATGATTCAACAACATGTGTGATACTGTGTTAAACCAGAGGGGCTGACCCACATCCAATCTCAACGCATCTAAAGAAACAGGATAGGAAACAAAACATCTGTCTGGGAAAAGCTCAGAGCCTCAAACTCGGTGAACTCTGCCTGGTCTTGTAGCCTTGCGACCCTAACAGGTGAAACCATGGATGATATTGAATAATATTCCCTCAAAAATTCTCACACTTGCCTCCCCAGTCTCAAGCAAGGGAGAATTGGAAATTCTGGGTTTCCAAGGAGGACTGGGTCTTCTTGCATATCCAGGACTTGTCTCTGTATTTTTGGCAAGTAACTTCTCTCTAGAGCAAGTCTGTTTAACTGGTACAGTTGCTTCTAGGGTCTTTTCATTTAGAATATCAGAACCTGGGACCCTTAGAGTGAAGTCTTCTGGTCTCCATGCTCATTTGGGGAAGGGGTGGGCAGATGGATGCTGTTTGGCCCTAGCCATGACCTAGGTTGGATTGGCAGTGATGGACACCATTGATCTATGTGGTCTGAGTCACTGCATAAGATACCACAAATGGAGCCTTAGAAGTGTTAGACCCTTCCAAGAAGGACATAAAGACACTCCATAAGGACCTCAGGCTTTCTTTGACCACATTATTCTGTCTGTGGGTTGGTTTAGGACAGCTGGAAAGGTTTTTCAGTCATGGATGAAGATGGTGACGATGGGGAAATAAATGTGGGTCACTTGGCTTGTGGTTGTGTGCTTTGTCATTTTCTCTTGATAATGCTGATAGAGCCACTCAAAATCATAAAACCATGAGACAACAGACTATATAATGTTAAAACTGAAAGGGCCCTCGAAACATAGAGTATCAGTGCTGGAAGGGACCTCAGAGCACAGAATGTCAAGGTTCTGAAGATCCTGAGACCAAGGGTTATCAGAGCTGGCAAGGGATCTTAGAGTTACAGATTCGAATACTGTCTGTTGGGCAGCTTGGTGGCACCCTAGTGGCGAGAACACCAGAACTGGAATCAGAAAGACCCAGGTTCAAATCCTCCCCTAGACACTTACTAATTGTGTGACCCTGGGCAAGTCACTCACTTTCCTCATCTATCAAATGAGCTGAGAAGGAAATGGCCCACCACTCGAATGTCTGATAAGAAAACTCCCAACAGGGTCAGGCACGATTGAAAAATGACTCACCAACAACTTAAAAGAAGCTTGGCCTTGGAGTCAGAGGACTGAGTTTGATCTTGACCTCTCCCTTTGGTCCCTTGTTGCTCTAACCACGTACAGCTGACCTGAAGTTATTGGATTTATCTTGGATCACCCACCCAGCAATGGAGCATTAAACCACATACAGACACAGGGCCTCTGACCCCTTTCCTCTACACTAATCTGCCAGCCAACTTGTCTGCCCTGCTCACATATACCAGTCATCCTTGTCTGCTCTCCACCATGGTGACCACCCCTCCCCAGTGCTTTCCAGCCCCCCTTTCCGGCACTACAGGAATATAACCCCTCAATCAGACCTGGATCTGGCTGCCTGGAGCAGAATATCAGCGAGGCTTTTATAGTCATCATTATCTCTTTATTTTCCCAGCACAGTCACCATAAGGCAGGCCTGATGCCCGGCAGAAAAGACCTAGGTCCTGGTGTCAGAAGGCTTTTTCATCCCCCTCCCAAATTCCAACTCAGAGAGACTCTAATATTTACATATTAGAAGAGATGCTTTTCTCTCCTCTCCCCCCCTCCTCCCTCTTGGCATTTCCTCTAGAGACTTTAATTGTTCCACGGTTGATCAGGGGGCCTCTGTGACCCCAGTCACCTCCTCATCAAGCTCTGGTGGAGGGCACACACTGGGATGGGTATGGCAGACGCTCCACTGGCTGATCAGATGGTGACTGCGGAGGGGCTGTGTGTGTGTATATGTGTGTGTGTGTGTGTGTGTGTGTATGTGTTTGTGTATGTGTGTGTGTGTGTGTGTGTGTGTGTGTATGTGTGTGTGTGTGTGTGTGTCCAAGCTGCTGAGGAGGGGAGCGAGGAAAGGAGTGATTGGTTCTCCTCCCTCCCTCAAGGTTCATTAATGGGGAATTTCATGGGTGTGGTAATATGTGAACTCAGCTGGCTGGACTGTACCCCAGAGCCATCTGTTATGAGGCCAAAAGTCACCCAGATTTCTCTGGGCTTCAGCTGCACTGACCTCATCATTAGCTAACACCCCCAGCCCTTAAAAAAAAAAAAGCAGATGTCTCTCCTCAATAAGCAAAATGTTTTCTATCAGCTTTCCCCAGTCTCTGGTCTCCCTTCCCCCAACCCACATAGGTCTCTTGTCCTCCCCTTTTTCTTCCTTCCTCAGTACTTCTTCTGCTCATCAGCTTTGAGGGTGTGTGTGTGTGTGTGTGTGTGTGTGTGCGTGTGTGTTCGTCTGTGGTGGGGTGAAGGATTGTGTGTGAAAGGGGCTTGGGTGAGAGGAATGGAAGCCAGCTGTATCTCCAGACTAAAGCTTTAAAAAATGAAATTCTGATGAACACAGAAAACTCTAGTCCCTGGATCCTGATACTCTCTAAGCCATTTCCAAAGGGAAACTTTGCTAGGGAGGATGTCCTGGCCAGGCTCTCTGAGTCATCTGGTTCAAAAGAATAGCTCCTATTGCTTTGATTTTAAAGTTGGCAAAGCATCATTCTCACAAAGGCTTTGTAAGGTGGGGGGTATATATAAATAGCGCCCCTACTTTGCAGAGTGGAAAACTGAGGCATGGCCTGAGTGGAGAAAGGAACTTTAGAGACATTGTAGTCTAACAGACCAGTGTGGTCCAGGGTAAGACATTTAGCTTTTCTGTGTCTCAGTTTCTTCATCTGTAAAATGAAAGGATTGAATTAAATGATCTTAAAAGTTCATTGCAGCCCTAAATCTTCTGTTAAGTATATATTAAAGCATTTACTTCAGGTCTCTCATTTCTTACAGAATTTAGACCCAGAAAAGCAGGCTGATCTGTGTCTCCCAGACCAAGCCATACAGTTAAATATCAGCGCCAGGAGACTTGACTCCCAAGACCAATTCCGAGGTTCATGTTTCAGTCATAAAACTGGGCAAAGCCCAGGCAACTGGGCTACTTTGGGACGCCTTTAACCTGAGCTAGCCTTCGTGATTTCAGGAAGGTCCTATCCCTGCCAACCAAAATACTCTGCCTACATTGTTGCAGATCTCCAAATCCATCTCCAAAAGCCTTTCTCTTAAGAAAGTTGGTATTACCAAAAAATGATAGGTAGAAGCTACTATTGTATATAATTGGAAAACAAATAAAATATAATAAAAAAGAAAGTTGTTATTAAAAATGGCAATTCCTCTAGAAGAGGAACAGATTGACGCACTGAAGTGAAGATATGACTAGGATAGGACCAGAGGAGATTTGCTTTAGGATAGGAAATTTAGAAGGCACCAGCAGGACGGTTTCCCGCCGTTTCTTAGCTGGATGACCACAGCTTCCCCTCAGATCGTACTTCCTCCCCTGCCCGCTCCACTGTTGTCTTAGAGCATGCTTTCTCCATCATCGGGGATGGTTTCTTCATGTCCCATGGTGTCCTGGGCAAGTTGCTGTCTCCATCCATCCTGGCCAACCCCACTTAGTCTATGGCCAAAACAACCATCAGTGGGAGCTGGAGCCACCTACTCCAACAGAGGACATGACTGAGATTCAGAGAGGGAAGTGACCTGCCTTGGTGAGGCATAAAGTTCAATTGGAACCCAGGTTTGCTGACTTCTAGCGTAAATATTCTGTCCTTTCTGGACTTCGGGGAAAGAGTGATCTCGGGGTCTTAGGTGATGAGGGTGGAGGAAAGACTGCATGGGAAGGAAGTCACATCTCTACTCATTCACTGCTTTGCCCAGGCTTGGCAGCCCATGGCTCCCAGTGCTTCTTCCTACTCTACCCAGCTCGTTGTCTCTCTTCTAGACTTCATCCTTTGGGGCTAGGAGTCCAGACCTGGAGCCAGGATCATTCATTCCAAGCCAGAACCCAATAAAGCCAAAGGGCACCCAGATGAATAGCATTCTCTCTCCTCTCCCTCTTTCTGACTATCTCTCTCACTCTCATTGTCTATTTTTTCTCTTTCTGGGTCTCTCTCTTTATCTCTGGCCCTGTCCTCTATCTCTCTGTTGCTCTTTGTCTCTGTCTGTCTCTGTTTCTCTCTGACTCTGACTCTGACTCTGTCTCGGTCTGTCTATCTGTGTCTCTATTTCTCTCTCCGATGTTTCTTGGTTTCTGTCTCTCTGTCTCTGTCTTTCTTCCCTCCTCCCAACTTCCTGGGTGCCCTTCACATCTTCCCCCAGCATTCTGAGCCAGTGGAATTTGGAGAGCTTAATGAAGCATCTCAGCAGCCAAGCAAAGTTAATTCCCTGAAAATGAAGGGCCTGCTCCCCTGCCTTCTGCAACCAGGATGATACAAATCTCTGATCCTGCAGGCCCTCTCTCCTCCTCTCTGCCCTGCCTTCCTGCCCTTCATCCCCACCCCTACAGCCCCCCCCCCCAAACCACCTCTATCCAGTTGAATAACAACCCTTTATGTTTCTCTAGGGATCACATTCTAGAAAGCATTTTCACCTGTATTATCTCCTTGGATCATCACAACAACCCATTAAGACAGATTCTGAAGGGGTTGGCTCTCCTTCCTTTAGAGGAGGTGACAGTCTCTGAGAGAATGAGTGTTTTGCCAGTAGCTGAATTGTGAACAGAACTCAAGGCTCTGAATTCCCCCTAGATTCCTCCAATCCAATGCTTTCCCCATCACATCATTCTTGCCTTTCTTATGGGTGGACCTGCTCTCACACTACCCTCATTCACTCAGACATGCATACATATCCTCATACATGTGCAAACCTTTTCTGTGCTTGTTCTTCCATTTTAGTCTCTTGATTTTATTGACCTTACCATCCCCAACACTGTGCAGCATTATTTCTCAAAAGGAGCTAGAACTCAAAAAGAAACCCTCCCTAGCCTCCCCAGAACTCCCCACCCATCTCTGCCCCTTGTATTGGAACCAGGTTTCTGTCAGGCCCACCCTGCTTTAAAAGGTTTTATGTGAAGACTTGCAGTTGTCTTTTCTTAGGGGCAGGGGTAGTGAGATGACTACAACCGCCCCCCCCCAAGAGAGAATTACTTTGTCCCCTATCTTTCCATCTCCCCCAAGCAGGTAGAACTGGGAGAGAGCATCTTCTCCAGCCTTAGCTTCTTAAACATTTCTCAGCCTGAAATCCAAAGCCTGGAGCTCACTTCTGCCCTCCTAGAGGACTTTCCCCTCAGCTTCCTCTCTCTTCTACCAGACCATGATGAGAAATCTATAGAGAAGAGCCAACCCTCCCCTCAAAAAAAAAAAAAAATACTTGTGAGATTTAAAAGAGAAAATGTATGTAGCACACTTTGCCAATCTTCAGCTCTGCCCTGGGGCCATGTCATCTATGGGCTAGTCTCTGGTCAGGCCACCATCTCACCAGGATGTCTAGGCCATGCTCTTTTCACTCGTGGGAGACTCAAATATATCCATCAACAGGCACATGATGGTACAGCTTCCCATAACAACTCAACTCTGACAACATACTCTTTGCCCTGAGTTAGCTTATGAGAAGTCACACGCCAAATTTAACTAACAAAATCACTGAGGGCCACAAACCATGTTTCCAATTTTCCAATAGTAATTATAATTTTGTAGTATCAATACTATAGTTTGTTCAGTCCATACTCAAGATTAATGAGCTGGGATCAGGACTAATTATAGGAGGATGAAAGGTAGGATACAATCAGGGATCTCAAGTCCATCCTTTTAATTGCTGTATAAAATCATAGAATGCCAGGATATTAAGAATAATAAATTTCTGCAGGTGACTTAAGGATAATGGAAGATACCTCTTGGGAATAACGCTGCCATTTATTCACCTCGATCACTTGCACGCAAGAAAGAGAGAGGGAAAACTTTATCCAAGACATGATGAATGGAAGGGGAAGTGGTAGATCATTTCTTGAGTAAGAGTGAAAGATAGGGGCAGCTAGGTGGTGCAGTGGATAGAGCACCTGCCCTAGAGTCAGGAGGACCTGAGTTCAAATGCGACCTCAGACACTTAATAATGACCTAGCTGTGTGGCCTTGGGCAAGCCACTTAACCCCACTGCCTTGCAAAAACCTAAAAAAAAAAGTGACAGATAACAGGTGAATGATCTTGGGCTTGAACGTCATACCAATAATCATTCAAAATGAAGACAATCAAACCAAGATCCCTACCATATTTGGAAGCCTTAGGATGTGATGCTCATGCGATTGATCTTAATATTGAGATCAATGATCCATCTAACTATTCAAGTACTTAGTATAGTGGACCTGGATTCAGGAGGACTTAAATTCAAATCTGACCTCAGACTAGTTGTATGACACTAGGAAAGTCACTTAATTTTTATCTGCCTCAGTTTTCTCATTTTAAAAATGGGGATAATAGCACCTACATTTAGGTGCTGTTGTAAGGATAAAATGAGATAAAATTTGTAAACTGTAAAAAAAAAATCTAAGTATTAAGTATATTCTATCTAATATTAATTATTATTATTCCTGTTCCTGAAGCAAATCTCTATGGCTGAAGGTAGAGGATTGGTAGAGGATTTCTCTATTCTGTTGAAATCATAGATCACTAGTCTGTCTATGGTTAGAAACTGTTTCATATAGATGATTTTATTTTATCCTCCCAAGGTATGGCATATGTAAGTATCTTTATTTTATATTTGAGAGACTGAGACTCAAAGATGTTAAAGATACATGGTCAAGTCAATGGTAGAACCAAAGATGGTGCTCAGATCATTAACCTTTCAAGTCCAATTTTCTTTTGCTATACTCTGCTGACTTCAGAGAGAAGATACTCCAATAAAACTTTCCCTCTGAGGAAGTCTTAGAGCTACCTAGGATCCAGATCTGATCTGCAAAAGCATATTATAAAAAACAATAGGGGAAAAAATGACATCAATAAAAACATTAGGAAAAAAACAATAGGAAAAAAGTGATGAAATTTTCATTTCTGGGAAATTCAAATCAAGAATTCTAATCTGCATTATCTTTGAATCCTATTAACAGAAGCTGTGCTAGAGATTTAGGCTCTAGTCCAAGGGTAGAAAAGGAACACAAATTTAGATTGAGTATATCAAGACCAGTTTCTTGCCTTTTTCCAACTTCTTGGTGCTTTGGGTATATGGTATATGCCAGCAGAGAGAATCCTGAACGTCAATTGGAAAAGTTTGGCTCAGATTCCAGCTCTGCTCCTTGATAGTCTGTGTGACCCTGAATGAGTCACCTTTAAATCTACCTGAACGAGGATTTTATTGTGCATTTCTAGCCAGAGAAAAAGAATTGAATGACCTTGACTTTTCATCTTAGCTTACCATCACTTGAGAATGGGCATGCTTCCTAGGCACCCAATGGCCTTACCCCTCCCACATTAGACTTTAGTGGGGTCGAAAGGGAAGGGTGTACCATGAAGTTTTGGACTCATTTGCACAATGTGTTTTGGACTCATTACAATTCACTCTGCGTGATTTAGGGCCTAATCTTTGTGAAACTCCAAAGTGCTTTATTAATAGCGCATTAGAAGACAATTCATGCATTTTGATGAAAAATCGTCCAGTGTTATTTCATAGGGAAAGAGGCTAAGGGGAGAATGTTGGAGGGGGGAGGGGGGGGTAGAGTGGAAAAGAAGAGGGAGGGCCCCTTCCAATTCTATTCCCAGCAGCTGCCAAGTCGGCTTCACCTCCACTATGCCATGGCATCAAGGAAATACAGAAGCCCTTCTGACAACTGCCGCCATTCATTAATCTTGATGAGTTTTCTGCTGAATATTCTTCCACGGGCTTTCAAACTGTTCACTAATTGCAATTAATCACTTACCGAAACAGATGTCAGGAACAATGGAATTTGGAAGTCTGGAGGCTTGATAAAGCTGTCAGAGGAGAGTACTTGGGTGGCTACTGATGCCAACAGTCACTTGAAACACCTCCTTTCCACTGGTTCAGGGAAGCAGTCTGACCTCTTTGCTGTCCCCTGATAGCATCTGTCAAACCCTCTGTGCTTGCTGGGGCAGGGTGGGGAGGTGAAATGGGGGAGGATGGGAAGAGGAACATAGTTATCTCTGCTAAACTGGGAAATCCAATGCTTGCATCCAAGTGGTAGGAGAGGAGGGAGGAGGAGAAACACTACTGGAAGCAACACCTCAGTTTTCACCTATTAGGAAGCTGCCCAGTATAGAGGAAAGGGAACCGATTTTGGAGTCAGGGGGCCTGGGTTTGAATCATACTCTACCACCTTCCTCGTGTTTGACCTTGGACGAGTTATTTACATCTCTAGATTTTGATTTCTCTTCTCCATCACAGTGACTTCTTCCTGATTAGATTCCTAAGCAGACTATCTGTGGCCTGTACCATTTGTTATTTGGCATTTAGCATATAATGTTCTGTGTATTTTATCAGTAGAATGCAAGAGAAAGACCAGTGACCTGGGAGCAAGGAGAGTCTTCTATACTTAGCCACTAACTTAGTGTGTGATCCAAGGAAAGTCATTTCTCTCTGAGCCTGATTTTCCTCTTCTGTAAAACTGAGCAGTATGGGGAGGGAGAGTGATGGACTAGAGATGATCTCTAAGACTTTTTCAGCTCTGACATTCTGTGACTGTCACTAACACTGTATATCCTCCACCTCTCCAACTATAATATAAAATCTTTTGAGGGGTACTATGTTCCATACCTATTTTTATCTCTCCTCTATCCCCCAAATGCCCAGCATGCAGGAGACACTCCTTATATATTTGTTGAATAAATGAATGACATATTCTAAAATCTCTTTAATAGCCTCAGAGTTACAAACAGATTGGACATGCTCCTTCTATCCCACATGCCAGGCCCATCAAGGGCCCCATCTGGACACAATGAAATGCTCTTTTGTTATCCTGTTCAGCTTTTTTTTTCCTTATGGATTTTACTTATGGTTGGCAAAGATTGGCAATTCATTGCCAATTCAGGCTGAATTCTAGACCCCTCTGGTAAATTTCTTATATATGCTATGTGCTGTATGTCATCCTTGATGGATGCAGCAAGAGGGGACTTAAATAAGGAATAAAACTGGTAAACATAATATTGTCAAAGGCAATTGCTTCTATCGGAAAAGAAGTTCAGGGAAGAGTCCAAATGGAAGAGAGAGGTTCCTTATAAATAATAATAACATTTTAAGATTTACAGGACATCTAACATAGGTTATATCATTTGGTCCAGTACTCTAATTACTACCTAGATAGCAAGATTCTCTATTTTTGAAGATAACATTTTTTTTCTATGACACGATCAGAGCCTCCCCTGCCCTACCCCAAATAAGAACTATAGTCATTACAAGGAGATTTGCCTGACAATCCATACAGGAAAAACCAAGTGGATGAAGAATACTTATGCTGCTATGGAAGAGAGAGAGAGAGAGAGAGAGAGAGAGAGAGAGAGAGAGAGAGAGAGAGAGAGAGAGAGAGAGAGGAGACTGAAGATGGACAATAGACTGGGTCCAAAACTAGGTAGGGAAAAGGCAGCAAGTTGGGTTATAATTAGGAAATTGTTCAGTGCTTTTAATGACCCCAAACTTCTTTCTCAAAAACCTATCTTTAAAACACCAACTTCTTCCAATGATGTCAAATGAGTTTGAAACACTGAATGCTGCCCACTTTGAAGATTGCAAATGGTGGTTCTACCAAAGGGCAATGAACATAAATGGTTTGTAATGTACAGTTATCTCTTCTACATTGTGGGAGTTAGAAGCTCAGCCCCCCCCCCCCCATGAATGGGAAAATCCTCATAAACTTTTTTGGTCCTCTCTTCATAGCAGAGCAGTCTGAATTTTTTCTTTTATGGGATGTTTACAGTACCTTATTGTAAAATTTGGGTTAAGTATTTGGTCAAAGGCTCTGTGTTATCTGCTGACCTTTGCATGTTATCTGTAGTTTCTGCAAAACTCTCCCTAATTCCCATTGATTTCTTATACTGATCTGTGCTATATTGAGACTTTGATGGGAAAAGTCATGATGTGGAAGGGATAACTAATACCAAGAATGAATTGCCCAATAGGAAGAGAATAAAAAGATTAAATTAAAGAATAAATGACCAGATAACAATAGAGGTCACTCATATAAAGAGTGCAAGAAATAACAGGTGGATTCCAAACATGTTATAGTGGTACCCAAGTAAGGATGAGAAGCTTAGAGAAAGGTTCTCTGTATGGTGGGTGGGTGAACCCTCTATGTAAGATTTAGGGAAGGATTTAGACAATCATTTCACAAGAAGAAAATACATGAACAAAATCTGTACCATTAGGGGATAGCCACATCACTGAGATGACAGATCCTTTGAAGTCATAAACCATATGTTGCTGTTTTAAAACAAACACCTCATATAATTTATGTGAATCGTATACAATGTATATTATGTACATGAGGTAAAATGCCCCATGTCGTGTATGTATTTCTTCAGAAGTCCAATGTCCTACTCATTTTATGTATGAGGAAAGTGAAGTGTAACAAGGATAAGGAATTTTCCCAAGATCACATGGGTAGGTAGCAGAATTTGGATTAGAATCCAAGACTTTGGGACTCCCAAACCAGTGAACCCCCTTTCCCAGGTTTTCTTGGTCTCAAGAGAAAATGGTGGGTTTTATGTTTTTGTTTCCTTTTCAGGTAAAATGAACTTTCCTTCTTACTCTGAATAGCAATGACTTTTTGTATTTGCATCCCTCCACCTTTCTTCCCTCAGGGGTTCCTCTCCACTAAGGTATTGTCAGGTGACTCAGAATGGGGCCCAGAAGACTGAAGGAATGTTATCAGGGCTTGGTAACATTCCCAGGAAAATCCAAAGGCCTTGACCTGTCAAACAGGTTCTCTTCTCAAAAAATTCCTTTGGGTAGAGTTAAGGCAGTCTCACCCACTCATCCATTCTCATCTTGGGGGAAGTTCATAGGATTAACAATTGAAAGGAACTTTGGGGCTGCTGTTCTCTCCTGTCTGACTCTTCATGATTTCATCTAGGGTTTTCTTGGCAAAGATACTGGAATGTTTTTCCATTTACTTCTCCAGCTCATTTTACAGATGAAGAAATTAAGGCAAGCAGGGTAAAGTGACTTACTTAGGGTCATACAGCTAGTAAAGTGTCTGAAAGAAATTTTTGAGCTCATCTAGCCCAATCTTGTTCTATACAGGAACCCCAGAGAAGGTAAGGAACTTGTCTTTCTTATGTAGTAAAAAAAAAAAAAAAAAAAAAAAAAAGGTATTTTTCAGTGATCAAACAATGTATTTTCTTTCCTTACCACCTTCTAAGGACAGAAAGACAAAGAAAACCCATGTAACAAATTTTCATAGTCAAGCAAGTGAATCACCACACTGACCATGTCCCAAAATGTATATACTTCATTCTGCACCCTGAGTTAGTAACTTTTCTGTCAAGAAATGGGTAGCATAAGGGGCAGCTAGATGGTGCAGTGGATAGAGCACCGGCCCTTCAGTCAGAGTACCTGAGTTCAAATCCCAGCCTCAGACACATAATAATTACCTAGCTGTGTGGCCTTGGGCAACCCACTTAACTCCATTGCCTTGCAAAAAAAAAAAAAAATGGGTAGGGAGGCTAGGTGGCGTAGTGGATAAAGCACCGGACCTGGAGTCAGGAGTACCTGGGTTCAAATCCGGTCTCAGACACAATAATTACCTAGCTGTGTGGACTTGGGCAAGCCACTTAACCCCATTTGCCTTGCAAAAACCTAAAAAAAAGAGAAATGGCTAACATATATAGTTCAACATTAGCCTCTTGGAATGGTGGTTGGTCACCAAGAGAGTTGTGACAGCACCTTCCTGTGCTCATCAGTCACAAGTGAACACTCTATTACTTGATTCTAACATAGTGGTGCCATTTTGGTCCTCTTCAACAGAGTTGTTCATTTTTACAGGATTGTTTGTGTACAAATAATTCTGGTTTTACTCACAGAAAATGACTTATCCAAGGTAGTAAACAACAGAACAGGGATTAGATTCCAGGTCTTGTGACAGTGATTCTCTTCACAAAGCATTGCCATGGTTTCTCACTATTGCTTGTATTGTTATCATCATCATCATCATCATCATCATCATCATCATTATTATTATACTGCTTCTAGAAGATCAATAGAGACTTGATGTTCCTGATAAGATTGACTCTACCCTTGACGTCTAATATCACTGAGCTGGCCTGTTTCCCACCAGGGCTCTATGGTTTTAAGAAACAAGCACTTGACTTGGGGTTAGGGAAAGGGGGTCGGGGTGCTGGACTCTATCCTCAGCTCAGCCACTGTGAGCAATTCTGAGCAGTTCACTTAATCTCTCCACATTTCTGTCAGACTTTCTGTAAAATGGGACTAAAAATACCTTCCCTGACCTTCCTACCTCACAGGCTTTGTTTTACATTTTTTTTTTTTTTGTTGCTGTGATTATCAATCATAATTAACCCCAGGCTGCCCTAGGTTCCTTTCAATATAGGGGTACTCCTAGTGTTGAAATTCCATTAAAGTTGTCAGCAAGCAAATACTATATGGCAGACTAAGAACTATACTAAAAACTGACCAAATAAACCAAAAAAAAAAAAAAAAACCCCAGTCCTGCCCTCAAGAAGCTTTTAATAAGGAAGATGATGGGCAAACACTTACATACTTATAGAGAGAGAATCACTGAAGTAGACAGGCTACTGGCTTGCACATGATTATCTCTTTAAGAATTGCCCTTGGGCTCTAAGAAATTAAATAATTGGCTTGTGGTCACTCATCCAGTATGGGTCAGAGACCAGATTTGAATCTGTCTTTCTATCTACAAAGTCATCTC
The DNA here is from genome assembly GCF_037893015.1 of Macrotis lagotis. Lineage (NCBI taxonomy): Eukaryota > Metazoa > Chordata > Mammalia > Peramelemorphia > Peramelidae > Macrotis > Macrotis lagotis. The sequence goes on from NC_133658.1 coordinate 58,727,964, forward strand.
CTTTATCTACCACCTTAAAATGCCTCTCATTGGATTACTGTGAAAATTAAATGAAATCATGGATGTGACATGTTTATAAAACCATGTGGGAGAACTGGGGTGGAGACAAGGTACTTGAGAAGCAGGTCCTGAGCAGTTTTGGGTGGGCCCCTTCTTGGCTATGTAAAGTGACTTTCCTCCTGGGTTTCAGTTTCCTCATCCATAAAAATAAAGGGTGTTGGCCTTGGTGATCTCTAAGCCCCTTTCCAGGTCTAACAATCTAAGAGTTTGATTCCTCAAAAGCTCTTGGTCGGATGTTATCAGGGAGCAGCTGGTTCCAGAAGACAAACTTCTATAAGATCAGAAATTCTGGTTATCCAAGTTTGCCCTCCAGCGAGTGTGTAGCCCAGTCATTCACCTGACAGCTACCAGGGCTGAACAGAAAGCTCTCATCTCCCAGACATCTTGATGGCTTCTATTGATTCAGAAACCCACATGTCCCCAGGGCACCATGCCTGGCCAGAGCTCCACAGCAAACTGAACTAGCTGACATTAAGGAAGGGAGGGAGATGGGCATTTATCCCCTAGATCCACTCCCCCACCCTCATCTTTTGCATGTTGGCTTCACCTCTATTGGACCCTGTTCCCCCAAAAGAGAATAGCCATTCCTGCCTGTGTTTGAGGGTGGTTTGTACTTATGTGAATCAAAATCTTTCTACCCCCCTCTCCTCTTCCCTCCCTCATTCTCTTGCACATCTCTTTTGGGAGCCTTTTAAAATGGCTTCATCACAAGACTAGGTAAGTCTGGTCACCCCACAATGACCTTTCCCATCTCTAAATTTCTACAGCACTGATTCAGTTGTGGTCTATCCTTCCTTCCATCATTTTTTGCTCCCTCCCTCCCTTCTTTCTTCCAACCCGTGAGTCTTAAAATCATGGTCCCCATGATTATTTTCATAATACTAAGACTTTTCAATTGCTAATATAGTAATTCTCGACAGCTAGAACCCACATAAGCAAAAGCTCTTTGTGTGTGGGGGTCCTCAATGATTTTTAAGAATGAAAAAGGGGCCTAAGAATAAAAAACTTGAGAACTGCTGCTCTAGACTTCTTTGTGTTCTGGGCCCCTTTGGCCCACAGGTAATATATATATATATATCACTTTAAAGGAGAACAACTATGTAGAAATATGGCTATTAAAATATTTAAAAACAAGTTCCGGTTCACCTTAAGGTCTACGTGGGTAGGGTCTGTATCTTACCTAATTTTTAAGACTGCAACACTTACCACTATTTCTATATACATTACACAATTCACATGAATAAAAGACCAATTATTATTGGGATCTACTATCTAGTAGTATTGAGGGAAAATACAAATGCATAGGCCTCATCTTTAAGCAACTAAAAATCTGAGGAGATAAGACAAATATACAGATAACTATTACAGGGGTACTATATGAAAGTGTTACAAGAGGTACTAAGTGTAAGGATAGTTTTCAGAAAGGAGACATCCTCTTCAGAGAATATAGAGAAGGTTTTGTGGGACAAATAGCATTTGAATCTTGAAAGCGAGTACCAGGAAGAGGAAAGAATGGGCAAAGGCATGGAGATGGGAAAATACAATTGTGCTTGAAGAAACAACAAACAGCACTGGGTGCAAGAAAATGGGGGCATAGGAGAACCAAGTTACAAAAGAATCTTCAATACTAGGCAAAGAGAGTTTAAATTCACAAATTATCTTATACTATTCCTCGGTTGCTTGTGTTTGTCTTGCCTCCTTGGTTAGTATGCAGCTTCCTCAAGGCAGGAATCTCTGTCTTTCAGAACTACAAACTACTTGAAGGGTACCAGTCCAATCCATTCCCCAAGAGGAGTCCTTTCTATGACAGCTTATGGCCTCTGCCTTGCCTTCTTTTCTAGCACTCTGCTAGAGGGAGGAGGGAGGAGAGGGGACTATGATGGCCTTGGAATATTGAGGATTATTCTAGTAGGCTATGAGCTCTGCACTTCAGATTTTACTTTGAAGTTGGAAGACTGGATGTATACTAGGAGATTAGATGGAGCAGTGGTTAGAGCATCAGATATGGAGTCAAAGGGTTTGGGTTCAAATTGCACCTTTGTTAGTCTCTAAAAATCAGTTGAACTTTCTCTTCTTTGGTTTTCTCATCTGCACTGGATGACCTCAAAAGTTTGTTCTGGCTCTCAGTCTGTAACCCTTAATCTGCCTAGCTAAATGAGAGAAGAGAGGCTCATCACCAGGTTAGGGGCAGGGTGATGAGTTTGGGAGCCTTAACAATTTCTGAAACAATTCCAACCACTACCTGAAAAAAAAAAAAGCATCTTTTAAGTTATGGAGGGATTGCAATTTGCACTGGTAAATGGAAATTTATGGCCCAATACCTCTTTGCAGATTAGAGGGTCAGTCTTGATCAACGAGTTACTGGATCTAGGCCAAGAGGAACATTGAGTTCCTCAGATTCCAACCATGTTGACTTAACATGAGAAAGAGATAACAAGAGGCCTCTTGAAGGAAATTCAGTCCTCCTTGTCTGAGCTGGTGATCTCTATGGGAAGGAAGGCCGAGAACTACTTCCAACATGGGGCCACCTATTGGTAAACTTAGGCAAAATCAAAAAACCTGGAGCAGAGTCTCAATGGTAAGCTTTTCTACACTCAAATCAACAACTGTTTAAATTTTGTTGATATTCCCTGACCCACACCACATTTTATTGCCACAATCATCATCAATAACCATAATAATGAATAATTAGAAAGACATGAACCAGTGGCTAGAATAAAATATCAGAGACTCACTATATTTGATAAGCTAAGAGATGACAAATTCCCTTACCTGAAACATAGACCTCAACATGTCCCCAAGAATTCAACAAATAAACTGTACTGGCAACAAATCCATATCCCAAACAGAATTCTTGGCCCCAAATCACCCAGATATAACATTGATCCATACAAATTTTAGAGCAATATTTTTAATATGTGTCACTGGACCAAATACCCATAATCTCCAAATTATATGTAATGAAAAGCTGTCAAAATACAGAGATCTAACAAAAAAATCAAAATCATATGTGAATCGGATGATGTACATTGGAGCCCTTGGTCTGTTTTTAGAGTTGACCCCAAGTTGATCTCAATCAATCTGCAGAAGATGAGTATACCTCTCAAAGTTTTTATTAAATTATAAAAAGAAACTATTTTCATTTTCCTGTGTAATAATATTCTATAGAATTTTAAATATAGGTGAATAATTGCAGCACATCAGTTTGTCTCCAAACAATTTATATCAGAATGCCATCAAAAAATTTAGAATTAGATGAATAGTATTAATAGTTTTTATTTAACATAGTACTTGAAAGTTTGTAAAATGTCTTACATATATCATCCAATCTGAGTCTCACAAGGACCCTGGGAGTTGGTACTTTTACTATCCCCATTTTACAGATAAATAAATGGACTCAGAAAGATTAAGCCAATGGTCACAGAGCTACTAAGTGTCTGAAGTAGTATTTGAATTCAAGTCTTCATGACTCACACATTCTGATCTGCTGTTTTCCCTCAGAAGATGAAAAATAAATGACCCTGGTACCAGAGAGCCAGGGAAAGGAAATCTCTTTCTGTCCTCAAAGTCTGTTGAATATTCTGCAATTGCTTTCCATGTCTTGAAACATTTATAACATGACTGTTGATAGCTGCTGAATTAATAAGCTCTGGGGTTAACTCTATAGGGAATTACAGCTTTCTCTTGATGAGGTCACTTTCTGATTCTCACCTCCTCAGTGTTCAGACTTTTTCCTCCTCAAACCTCCAAGCTGTTCCCATGGATAGCTGATCTGCCCTTACAGGATCCCCCTTCCTTTTCCTCTGACATTCTCAGTCACAAGCTCCTTGCTCTTCCCCTCCCCCCTTCTACTTTTAATACATCTTATTAGAGTCTTTTATTTTTTTCATCATAGTTGTTCCAATTTCACATTCCATAGTTATTGTTCATTCTTTGTATTTTTATCCCTAGTGCTTAGCATACTGCCCCCTCACACTGTAGTAGCTCTTTTGGGGGGGGGTGTTTTTTTTAGTTTTTTGCAAGGCAGTGGGGTTAAGTGGCTTGCCCAAGGCCACACAGTTATTAAGTGTCTCAGGCCCGATTTGAACTCAGGTACTCCTGACTCCAGGGCTGGTGCTCTATCCACTGTCTCAACTAGCCACCCCTGTAGTAGCTCTTTGTGGCCCCATTTGGGATTTTCTTTGCAAAGATCTGGAGTTTTTTATATCCTTCTCCAGTTCATTTTCCAGGTGAAGAAACTGAGCCAAAGAGGGTTAAGTGACTTGTCCAAAGGCACAGAGCCAAAAAGTATCTGAGGCCAGATTTGAACCCAGGAAGAGAAGTCTTTCTCACTCTAGTCTGATGCTCTATCCACGGTGCCACCCAATTAATACTTGTCATATAGGAGCTTCTTTTTGTTTGTTTTAGGGTTTTTTTTTTTTTTTTTAGTTTTTTGCAAGGCAATGGGGTTAAGTGGCTTGCCCAAGGCCACATAGGTAATTAAGTGTCTCAGGTCACATTTGAACTCAGGTACTCCTGACTCCAGAGCCAGCGCTCTATCCACTGCGCCACCTAGCTGCCCCCCATAGAGGAGCTTCCTAACAAAGGTTTGTTGAATTGATTCTAGGATGTAGCTTTCCTCCACTCAGTCACAACACACACACCCTGAATTGAAGAATCTGCTCTTTAACAACAACACTTCAGCAAAAACAGCTGGTTCTGTGATATCTGACAGCAGCATAGATGCCATTCAATTCTGAAGGACCATCACTTCTCTGCCAAGAAAGGATGTCACAATCATAAGCTTTTCTGCTCACCACATTAGGTCCAGGGTTGGTGCTCTGAAAATGCTTCTTAATCAACATTTGTTCATCTAAGAAACTGACTCCTAAGAAATAACAAACTCCTTTGAATTTGTTATAAATGATATTTATGGTGTGGGGGGTCAGTCTAACTTTCCTCTTACAAAGTTTCCACACTAGATGTTAGAGGACTAGAATTACAGAAACAGAGATTTTGGAGTCAGAGAGGGAGTTTAGAGATAAGGTCCAAAATCTTATTCTTATAGATGGGGGAAACTGAGATCCAGAGAAAGGAAGGGGCTCACTTATGTCATTGCCCAAGATCTCATTTGATTCTGGAATGGAATTAAGTACCCAGGAAGTTTTAGGAGGATGCAATGCACTTGTGCCAGTATGTGCCACAGTGGAATTGGAAGTCTGAAGACCTGGCTTCAAGTCCCAGATTTGAGTTTTTCTACTTGTGTGAGCTTGGGCAACTTTGCCACTTAGGGGAATCTAACCTTTCTGGGCTTTAGTTCCTTCATCTGTGAAACAAGGTCATTCAATGAGGGCTCTAATATACATTTTAATTGTAACTTCAAGATACATTTTAACATTAAAGATGTATGGCAGCTTTAATATACATTTTAACTTATGAATTTGTCTTGATTGGTCCAGTTTCTGTTTATGTATGGGATGTTCTCAAATTTATGTAATATCTTAGAGTTACCAAATGTTCTGATATGCACACACTGTCTCCTTTAAACTCCATAGCCCAGGAAGTAAACACTTGAAATTGTAAATGAGTTAGTCTTTGACCAACCCCAACCCCAATTTCCATCCCTAAACCGAATCTCTAGCCCAGAAAGCCCAGGTTTTCATTACAGAAAATAACGGGCAGTCAAAAACAATTACAATAACAGGAAAGATACTAAGAGCCAGCTAGGTGGTGCCTAGTGCATAGAGTGAGGGGGCCTAGAGTCAGATTCATCTTCCTGAGTTCAAATCTGGCCTCAGACTCTAGCTGAGTGACTTGGCCAAGTCACTTAACCCTGTTTGCCTCAGTTTCCTCATTTGTAAAATGAGTTGAAGAAGGAAATGCCAAGAAAACCCCAAATAGGATCAAGGAGAGTCCAACACACTGAACAACAATAAAGATATCAACTATGAACACGTTCCTTGGTTTAATTAAAAGGGGAACCTGATCATTGACTGGGGGAAAGACTGGCTCCACTTTATAATGGCCCTTAAAAGATAAGAGAATGAGTCCATTCAGCTGAAATGAGTCTGGAACCATGTTGTGGAGTGTGATCTCTGTGCCTTACCAGAGGGCATGACTGGGATGCCATCCAACCCATGATTATGGCATCCAGGAAGAGGATACAGCAGAAGATATTCTATCCAAAAATTTGAGAGTTGTTATTCCATTTTGGAGTTGAGAATACTGAGACTCGAACTTACACAAGGATACATAGTCAGTGAATGGAAGAACTGGAACCCAGGTATTTTGCTCTAAGGAAATCACACAATTTCCAAGGTCCTTTCCAGCTCTGAATCTTAGGACCTTTGAATCCCAACACTTTATCCAGGATTCCTCTGATTGTAGCCCAGCCTTGGAACAATTTTAGAACTACTCTCAAAAGTTCATGCCTTCCCCTAAGCAACAAGGGATCTAATCTGGCCTGGCTCCCACTGCTTGCTTCTCTTGGCTTCCCTCCTACTTTGAATGAACAAATTTTTAGGCCAAAGGGCTCTAATGTGCTGCTAGCTACAAGCTATTGGCCTCACGGGGTTTATTTCCCAGCAGCTAGGTGAACTTGAGACTTATTTTAGGGTGCCTTGGATGGATTTATAAATCTGAGTCTGAAGGCTGTGGCCACTTTTTAAATTGTTCACAGTTGATGAGCCCCTGATAGGACAGTATGGAATAGTGGAAGGAGCTGGGGGTGGGGGTGGGATCAAAGGATCTGGGTTCAAATTCTGACCCTGTCATTTACTATTTGTGGGGCCTTGAAAAATTATTTAACTTTCTTGATCCTCATTTTCCTCATCTGCAAAATGAGATGAACTTTGAAGTCTTTTTGTTTTAAATCTCTGATCCTGCCATTGGCAAAATGCTCTCTAAGGTTCTCTGTAGCTCTAAATTCAATGTTTCTCATCAGAGAAGAGCAACAGAAGCCACTCACTCTTAGATGCTGTTTAGGGCCCCAGATCAGGTCTCAGTGGGGAAGGCCCTCCAGGGGAAAACCACAGGGTATATCCCCTTCCCCCCCAACAGTGGTATTCAGTTGAACTGGGATTATAGGATTCCAGAGTGGAAATTGAAAGGGACCTTGGAGGGAAGGGAGGTGAGGTGGGAAGGGGAGGGAAGGGGCGAGATGATAATGTTTGTCCTTCATTCTCGAAGAAGGTTATGCTATGAGGGACATGATACCATGACAAGTAAGTGAATTGGATTTGAGTGGAGTGGTCTGTGCTAAGTCACCAGTCTCACTTTCTCCTAATGGAGCCATTTGGGTCCAATGGCCAGATATGGATCAGGATGACTGGAGATGGCTCTGGATGGGAGGCAATCAGGGTGAAGTGACTTGCCCAAGGTCACATAGTAAATATCAAGTGCTTGAGGCTAGATTTGAACTCCTGACCTTCTGACTCCAAGGTCATCCCTCTATCTTCTGCCTGGAAGGGAAAGAAGGAAAGGGTGGGAAAGGAGGGAAGGGAGGGAAAGGAAAGCTAGGAAGGGAAAGAAGGAAAGGCTGGAAAGGGAGGGAAGGTAAAGAGAAGGGGGATGAGGGAAGGAGAAAGAAGTGAAGGGGAGGGGAGAGAAGAGAGGTGGAGGGGAGAGATGGAAAAAGAAGGGGAGGTAGAAGAGACAAAAGGAAGAAGGGAAGGGATAGGGAGGGGAGAGAAAGAAGGGAAGCTGGGAAGGGAAAGAAAAGGGAGAAGAGGGAAGGAAAAGTAATTGAAGGGGTAGGGAGAAAAGAGAGTTGGAGGGAAGGAGAAGAGAAAGAAGGGGAGGGAGGAGAGGGAAGAGGAAGAAGGGAAGGGGTAGGAAGGGAGGAAAGGGAAAGAAGGGAAGGCTGGGAAGGGAAGGAAGGTTAAGAAAAGGGAAGAGAAGAGAGGAAAGGAAATGAAGGGGAGGGGAGAGAAGAGAGGTGGAAGGGAGGAAAGGGATAGGAAGGGAAGGGAGGGAAAGAAAGCAAAGGAGAGGAGGGGAGGGAAGAGAAGGGGTGAGGAGAGAAAGAAGGAGGAGGAGGAAAGAAGAGGGAAAGGAGGAGCAAGGGAAGGGGAGAGGAAAGAAAGGAGAAGGGAGAGGAGAGGAGAGGAAAGGGAGAGGAGAAAGAAAGGAGTAGGCAGAGAGAAGAAAAAGGAGAAGGAAGAGGGGAGGAGGAGGGGAGGGGAAGAGAGGTGAAGGAAGGGGAAAGAAGAGGGAAGAAAAAAGGGGAAAGAGAAAAAGGATGGAGAAGAGGGAAAGAGGGGGAAGGAAAAGAGGGAGAAGAAAGAAAGAAAGAAAAAGAGGACAAGGGAGAGAGATGAATGAAAAAAAAGGAAGTGTAGCGGGAGGAAGGAAAGAAGGAAGTAGAGAATATTAGAGGAAAAGGAGACTCCTTTCCAAAGGCTGGGTGGTGATGGCTGTGGGAGCTGAGCGCTTCTCACACGCTGGGAAGCCACCAGGCCTGCTACCTCCCCAAATCCCAGAGCAAAGGCAAGTCAGCCAGGTACGTGGCAAGAAGAGAGGCTTCCCCATGACAGGCAGGTAAGCGGCCCAAGGCAGATGCTCACCAGCTGTGGCACCCGCTCTCCGGCTGAAGCAGCTGGGGCGCAGAGCCGAGGGCCTTGGGGTCCAGGAAGCCAAGCCCACAAGGCTAGCCAGGTCCCCCAGGAGCTCTGGGGGGGAGGGGGGCTGACAGCCGCCCCTCTCCCCACCCGGGCAGAGGCGGCCTCGGCTCCTTCCCGGAGGATGAAAGCCTCCTTCCAGCTGCCTGCCGACGGAAGGAAGAAAACGGCTTTGCTTGCAACCGAGGACGCCCCGACACATGTTCAAATAAATATCCTGCAAATATGATGTTCCATATGTATGACTTCGTGGGGTGATGATTTTTCTACTGATCACTAGGAGTGACAGCTGGGTGAAGTGCACTCGAAACAAAGGCTCCGCCGGCGAGGAGCAGCAGCTGGCGCCTCGGACGCACCGGAGCCGCAGGCGCCCATCGGGGACTCCGAGGGAGCCGCCTGCCCCTCACAAGGACTTCGACGTGGGCTTCAGGGATAGAAGGGGACCCTGGAAGGGATGCTGACGTCCCGGGCACGGACTTGGAGAGAGATGCTCTGGGCCCTCCTTGCCACCTGCTGCCTCTGGGGCCTTGGACAAGTCATTTCTTCTCTACGGGCCTCAGGTTCCTCACTTATAGAGTAAGGAGTTTGGATCGGATCAGAGGTGTCATCAGTAACACCTTCCCCCCCTTTCCCCAGTGAAATGCAAATGGGAGGTATTTAACAAAAGAAATGGCAATACACTCAAATAGAGGTTGGGATTTTCCTAGCCAATATGCATCACAGGGATCTTTTTGTACTTTTATTTGAGTTTGACACCAATGGCCTAGATAAATCTATGAATCCTACTACCCCTTTTCAAAGGTAAAAAGAGGGTCATGTGTGTGTATGTGTGTGTCTGTGTGTGTCTGTGTGTGTGTTCACCACCGTCATCACCTCTACCACCACCACCACCACAACAAAAGCAGTCCTGAAATTTGGACCCAGGACTTATGCTATCCAAGCCAGAGCTCCACAAATGTTAACTACATGAATGAATGAATAAGTGAGTTAAATGATAACAAAAGTTCATTGTTGCTGGGCTGAGGAAGCCATATATTACTCCATTTCCTCCAGAAAAGACCAAGTGGTTCTGGGCTTGGGGGGGGGGGTCCCAAACAACCCATTAAATCATTGGAAAACTCAGGACAGAAAAGGATAATAAACATTTTAAAAGGATAATAATAAAAATAATAATCACATTTATATAGTGCTTACTTTGTATTACAGGTATTAAGCACATTATCTTTCATTTGATCTTCACAATAACCTTGCAAGGTAGGTGATATTAATTCCCATTATTATTCCCATCCTTCCCATGAGGAAATGGAGGCAAGTAGAAAGTGATTTGCCTAGGATTATATAGCTAGTGCCTGAGGATTTGAACTCATGTCTTCTTGACTCCAGGCCATGGGCTCTATACAATATACTATTTGGCTGGATGACTAGGGATATGTGGTTCAATGACGTGCACAAGGCTGCACCCTGGAATCTGCCTCAGAATTTGAACCCAGGTGTTCCTTGACAGTGAAGGCCAGTGCAATTCACTCTGTCATATTGCCTGTATAAGACCTTCTGTTCTGGGGGTTTTGGGCTTTGTTCCCGTTCTGGGTCCTTGGGGCAGCAGTCTGGGGATTCCCCTGGATCTCTTCAAGGAATCATGTTTTCAAATGCACAAACTAAAATGCATAGGAACAAAGGAAGCTATTTTTTGAAATACAATTATAACATTTTTTTAAAAAAATTCACATTAAAGTGAATATTTGATACGCTGAACCTAACCATCTCATCTTATAGAAAAGGGACAGCTATGAAGGGTCAGGACAAGGACTAGAACCCAGATGCCTTTCCTCTTCAAGCCAAATAGAATGTATGGTCTTGTAGGACTCAGGGAAGCTGGCCGGAGAGGGTCCTGAAGTTCATTTATGAAGTAGGTCACCAGAACTGAAGGGGAAGGGTTGGATCCCAAAGCAGCAGCCCCAAGCAGCAGGCTGAGGGCCTCTTGTGACATCAGTTGTCACAGGTGGCTCTGGGGTTTTCCCACAATGCTCCCCTTCTCATATTATCTGATGGAGAGATGTGGTGGAGGAGAGAAAAAGGGGAAAAGATTCATTTTGATGATTTTGATGAAGCTGCCCCTATCACATTTTCTTTCAAAATGACCCCAGACCTGCTGAAATCAACTTATCTTTTCTCTTGCTTTTACTCTTTAAAAAAAGCTAACATTTAAATACCACTTTAAGGAGCGTAGAGTAGATTATTTCATTGAATCCTTGCAATAGCTTTGGGAGATAAGTGCCATTATTGTTCCCATTTTACAAATGAAGTGATCTGCCCAGGTTACAGGCAAGCTTACCAGGTAATCAGCAGTAGGATTCAAACTCATATCTTCTTGACTCAGAGTCCAGAACGTTCTCCATTATGCTACTTAACTGCTCTTCCCATCCAGTCCCCCACTTCTCTGCTGGGTTACCATTGGTAGAACCAACTTGGCTTGTACCTTCAATATCTAAATCTCCAGACTGATCTCTCAATTCCACCTTAGGAGCGGGATTTTACAAAGGTGGATGTTAAAGGTATTGGTGGTGGAACATGCGTGATCTTGGATGAGACACCTGACCTCTCTCGGTCTCATTTTCTCATCTGTAAAATGTAAAATGGGAAGAGGAAAGGTATACCAGTTGGTCTCTGAATGTCCCTTAGTTTTAAATCTTGAGTCTTTTTGAGTTTCCTTTTGTGTGTCGACTTCATCCATTAGATTGAGGGCAGGGACTATCTTTGTTTTTATTTGAATCTGTATTCCCCTTGTTTAGCACAGGAAGGAGTTTACACTCAGCTAAAAGTGCAGATCTTTGGAATCTGTACCCTATGTATCTGGGTAGGCTGTAGGTTCCACGAGGGTAGGGACTGTGCTCTATTGTGTCCTATCTCAAACACCTACTAAAGTGCCTGCCACATAGCAGGGACTTCAGAAGTCCTTACTGAACAAAAAGTGAACACAGTAGGTACTTAATAAATGTTTACTGAAATAAATTGCAGGTCTACTTCCCTGTAACCTACTCTGCACTAGGTCACCTTATGCTGTTTGCTGAGTTCCCAAACAAACAGCACCTGAATGACCCCCTACAACCTGGGAGCAACAGACCCTGGCCCTGGGAGCAATTGTGTTTATAGCTACTATTTCAAATCTAGGCAAGTTCAATATTTGTACTGGGGTTTGTGAAATTGGCTTCTGAGATAAAGCAGTCCCATGTAGCTGGGCTGCTCTGCCTTCCTGCCAGGAGCAGGTCAGACCTGGTTAATGAGCAGCTAACCTGAACATTTTAAAGCTGGGGAGAGACCAGACCCCCCTGACATAGTCACTGGATGTCTGAGCAGGGTAAGACCTGAGAGTATCTAGGGCCATCCTCATTTTACAGAAAAGGAAACTGAGAAAAAGAGAGGGAAAGGGACTTGCTTAAGGCCACACAGATGATTAGTGGTGGATACAGGAGTTCAAAAAAGGTGTGTTTGTGGCAGGAAAGAATGATTTTAGGACAATTCTAAGGACCTGGGAAGATTCTATTTCTCTTTAAACAGGAACCATCTTTAGCAATTTTAAAAGTTCCTTTCTCCCCATCACTTTCCTGTAAAGGGTAACCTCTATTGGTTCTCTTGAAAACCTGGGTATACACTGTGTATAAACATAAATGAGTACAGGGCTAGGGTTCAACAGATCTGAGAATATAGAGCAAATTTGAACTGGGATCTGTGAATGTAAAAACTAATACACTGGTCACTGTATTCCAGACTAATCAATCTCCTTTGTAATCTTCTATTCTGTTTTATGCATTAGGAACATAAAGAGTTCCACAGACTTCTTAAGAACACACTCAAAAGGGGTGGCTAGGTGGTGCAGTGGATAGAGCACTGGCCCTGGAGTCAGGAGGACCTGAGTTCAAATCCTACCTCAGACACTTAATGATTGCCTAGCTGTGTTGCCTTGGGCAAGCCACTTAACCCCATTTGCCTTGCAAAAACCTAAAAACAAAACCACACTCAAAAAAGAATAAGAATTAAATATATCATGGAAAGAATAATGGATTTGTGGGAAGCTGACTTGGGGTTATTTCTCCACCACTAATACTGTCCATTTGAGGATGGTCCAGTCCTTTTACTTCCCCACAACTCAGTTTTCTTTTCTGAGGAATGAATCTTTGAGATCATTTTCAGATGAATACCAGAAGAAGGAAGTAACTGTCTCAGTTTCCTTATCTGTCATTTGACTAGCTCAAGGGTTGACCTATTTCAAAGGGTTCATGAACTTGATGGGAAAAAAGTTGCTATCTTTATTTTTGCTAACCTCTAACTGAAATGAAGCACTCTGTTAGCTATGAGTTTTGAAACACATATTCTGAGATGGGGTTCCTAGGTTTGAGCAGATGCCCAAAGGAGCCCTTGGACTGGATGACCTCTAAGATCCCTTCCAGCTCCAAATGGATAACCTGAGCTTGCCCCAGGTCACACAGCTGGCTAAAAAAGGTCAAGGTTGGGTCTTGAAGTCAGGTCTTCAGTGGATAGAGTACCTGGCTTGGAGTCAGGAAGACTCATCTTCCTGAATTTCAAATATGGTCTCAGATACTTACTAGTTGTGTGAACCTGGGCAAGTCACTTTACCCTGATTACCTTAGTTTCTTTTTTCTGTAAAAATGAGCTGAAGAAGGAAATGGCAGACCACTACAGCATCTTTACCAAGAAAATCCCAAATGGGGTCAAAATGACAACTTCTGACTCCAGAGAGACTTTTTTCAACTATAGGGTTGATAGCCTCAAAACAGAACCCAGGTCTCCTGATTCCCAGTCTTTCCCCTCTTTCTCAATGTGTTATATCTCCTTTCCTCTGTTGCTTTCTCTCCAATCCTCCACGCCCCTAACCTGCCAGGGCCAGTTTCTCCAGCAATGAGAGTTTCACCAGGAGGAGAGCAAGGGACTTTCTAACCTCCTTAGTTTTCCCTGGATAAGGCTCCCACCTCCCTTCTTCATTTCCCTCCTTTGAGGTTCCCCATTGGTGCCTGCCTGAAGTCTCTTGGTGTCAAGCTATAGGAATTGCCTTCATCCACAGAAAAGATACTGACAGTTACCCCCAGCAAAAATCATCTTTTATTCATATGGATGAATGTAAACTGTATTGCCTCTGAAGCAACAGTCCTTAACACATTCCAAGCTGATGCGGAATCCCAGTCACACAGTGGCAAGGGAAGAGACTAGGACAGGAGTAGCCCAGGGTCCTCTGAAGCTTCCAGAAAATCCAGGCCAAATGAACAAATGCTGATTAAGGGCAAGGCTCTGTGTGTTCAGCAAAAGGGGACCTAAGATGTGCAATGTAAAATGAAGAGCCACTTTTCCCTCACCCAATGATCTGTTTTCTAACACCCCATAACTCCCACAGAACTGAGAGGCCTTGTGTACTCACTTTGCACTGATGACAAACTATCTTAGATGCTAACATTAATAGTAAGTTCTAATAGTGCAGTCTGATCTCTCCAGCAGAGGCTGAGGGGTAGGGCAATGGGAAGATGTGCTTGATTTGAGAGTCGTGAAGAGCTGAGTTCAAATCCAGCTTCAGACACTTATCAGCTATGTGACCCTAGGCAAGTCTCTTAAATGTCTGCCTCAGTTTCCTCAATTGTAAAGTGGGAATGATTACTGCATCTAGCTCCTAGTGTTCTTGGGAACACCAGGAGCCCTCCACTGAAAAGTAAAAAGAAAGACAAATGAATTGCAACAAATATGCAGAGTCAAGAGTTGGTGTCTTATTCATCCTTTTTCTCCTTCATAAGAACCCAAACAGGGACATATACAAAATAAACATGGAAATGCTGGAAGGGACCCTCAGAGATCCCTTCCTAGTCTATCTTGCATCTGAACAAAAAAATCCCTACCCCAATAAAGGATCATCCAAACCGGGCTTACTCCCTCTACTTTTGGACAGCTACCATATGGAAGGAGAAGCTAGATGGCACCAGTTGTGGGGTCAGGAAAACTTGAGTTCAAATTCAATCTCAGATACTTAAAAGTGATGTGACTCTGGGTAAATACTTAACCTCTTTTGCCTTAGTTTCCTTAACTGTCAAATGAGGTGGAGAAGGAAATGGCACGTCATTCTAGTAGCTTTACCAAGAAAACCCCAAATGGGGTCACGAAGAGTTAGAAATGACTGAACAACAATAACAAACATTGTGAGAAAGGTTTTTCCCCCATCTCTCGTGACAACATAGTGAAATCTGCTGCCCTTGAATCTTTCCCTATTTGTTCCTGCTTCTGCCCCCTGAGGCCAAGGAGAACAAGCTTAAAAATGATTGAGCTATTGCTCAAACTGCTGTCCCTCTGGTATCTGAGAACCTCTGCCCCTGATCTCCCAGCTTTGAGGTCCAGGCCCCTTCCCCTGCCTTGAGTGAAGAGGAGATCAGCCAGAGGCCAGAATAGAAATATTTTCCTGGTGACCTGCCACTGCCTAAGAGCCAGTCCCAGCCAACCTGCCTGCCTTTCACACCCCAAGAGATAAGCAGCTGCTCGCTGATTATTCTCTTGCTCAGCTGCCCTCGGTGACTTGAGCAGAAGGCTGAAAAGGAAAAAGGAAGGCCTAAGAGTAATGTTTGAATCAGTGGCATCATTATGTAACATTATCCCAAAGACATGATTGGGGCTGCTGAGGTTGGCAGGTGCCATCCTGGGTCAGTGGCAGCTCTTCTGCTGCTCTGCCTTCCTTTTCTCTCCCTCTCCTTCTCTATAATTAGAAAGTCACGAGAAGGATAGTGTTGATTGCCGCCTGAGTGCCAGCGCCTCAGCCAGGGCTCGGTTTGGCTAAGATGTTCTATCACGGGATGGTAGAAAGGACACTGGATTGAGAGTCAGGAGACTTGACTCTGACACCCCTGGGACCTTTATCTGGGCCATTGCTTCCTCCTCTAGAAAATGAGGAGGTTGGACTAGACTATAGGGTCCTTCTAGTTTTTGACATTGTATGTTCTATGGTTCCTAACAGTTCAAATATTTGCTGTTCTAAGGTCTTTAACAGCTATGACTTTGTATGTTCTAAGGTTCCTTTCAGCTCTGACATTGTATGTTCTAAATTTTCTTACAGTTTTGTCACCGTACATTTTTAAGGTCCTTTTGAGGATCAAAAATCTGTGTTCTAAGGTCCCTACCAGGTCAAATATTATATATTCTAAGGTGCTTTAAGAACCCTCCAGTACTGACATTGTATGTTCAAAGATCCTATTTTAAACATGTATCCCTAAAGTCCCTAAAGACCTCAAAGGTCTTTTCCAGCTGTCATTGTATGTTTTAAGGTCCCTTTGAGCTCAAATATCTGTTTTAAGGGTCCCTACAAGTTCAAATAGTTTATATTCTAAGATGCTTTAAAGAACCTCTGGCTCTGACATTGTATGTTCTAAGGTCCCTTCCAGTTTTGTCATTGTATGTTTTAAGGTTCCTTCGAGCTCAAACATCTATGTTCTAAGGTCCCTACCAGTTCAAATGGTATATGTTCGAAGGTGCTTTAAGGAGCCTTCAGCTCTGACGTTGTATAGTCTAAGGTTCCTTCCAGTTCAAACAAGTGTCCTACCTAAGGTCCATTCCAGCTTTGTCATTGTATGATTTAAGGTCCCTTTGAGCTCTGATATTCTAGCTCTAAGGTCCCTCCCAGTTCCAACATTATGTGTTCTAAGGTGTTTTTAAGGTCTCTTCTAGTTAAAATTTTCTGTGTTCTAAGGTCCCTTCCACTTCAAATATTCTTTGTTCTAAGGTCCTTTCTAGCTCAAACATTCTTAATTCTAAGGCTTTTCCCAGTTCAAACTAAGTTCTAAGGTCCCTTCCAGTTCCAACATTTCTTGTTCTGATGTTCTTTTCAGTCCTAAAGCCAACGAGGCCAAGCAGACATAGATAAACATCCAGAAGACATTTGAGTCCTGACTTCCCTGGTCTTACTCTGTCATGATGTTGACCCTAAGAGATTTCTATGGTTAAGTCCACTGGACTGAGAACAGTCCTTTACTTTCACTAGTAAGATGATTCCATTCCAGAGGTCTAATTCAGATGTCATCTCCTCCAGGAAGACCTCCAGGATCTCTTCCCCAATTTCACCCTAAGTCAGAGGGGAATTCTACCTCATTTGAAGGCTCACAGCATATCCTCTTATGCACTGGTGCCTGGTCTTAAATAAAATACCAAAATATTCAAAACATGGTCTTTCTCTTTAGGAATTTTATAATTTAATTGATTAGAGAAAAGTATTCTTTCTTACCCAATGTCTAACATAGTACTTGGGGCAGCTAGGGGGAATAGTGGATAGGGTCTGGAGTCAGTAAGACCTGAATTCAGATCTGCCGCAGCAATTATTATTAGTTGTGTGACCTTGGGCAAGTCACTTAACCCCCATTTCTTCATCTGTAAAATAAGCTGCAAATGGAAGTGATAAATCATTTCAGATTTTTGCCAAGAAAATCCCAAATAGGATGAAAGAGTCGGACATATCTGCAAAATGACTGACCAACAACAAAATTTTAAAAACTTTTTACAAGCCTATCATTTGATTTTCCCAACTGTCTTGTGAGGTAGTTGTTATCATTGGCTCAATTTTACATATGAGGAAACTGATGCAGAAAGAAGTTAAGTGACTTGTTCAGGACGAAGGAAGTAGTGAGTGTATGAGGCAGGATTTGAACTCAAGTCTTCCTGACTCCAAATTCAGAGACCTCTCCAAAACTTAATCTGTACCCTCTGCTGAGTCGATGGCAAGAACTGACTCAATATGGACATACCTGTCCATTCAAGTCTGGGCCAAGTCCATTAATCCTTACCCAGAGGTCATTTCTAAAAGGCAAAGGGAGGGCTATAATGGTTCTTGATATAGGCTAGATTCCAACTCTTGGGGACAGAGCTGGAAAAATTGCCTTGCCAGTGTCTCTGTCTCTCTCTATCTCTCTCTCTCTCTGTCTCTCTGTCTCTCTCTCTCTCTCTCTGTCTCTCTCTCTCTCTGTCTCTCTCTCTCTCTCTCTCTCTCTCTCTCTCTCTCTCTCTCTCTCTGTCTCTCTCTCTCTCTCTCCCCACCCCTAGGCCCTCTTACCCCCTCCGGTCTTGGCTTTTTCCCCTGCTTCCCTCAGCCTCACTTCCTGTTCTGTGGTTACCTTTTATAAATTCATCTCCCTGGGTAGCTTCAAAGCTCTTGGCAATTATATACCTTCCAGTTGTTACTGAAATGATTCTCTTGGCAGGACCCCGTCTAGCCCTCAGAAGCTTGGTCTCTTCCCTCACTTTCTTTTCTTTTTGGAGTCAAGTGTAACACTTGGAGAAATCCAGGTGTAACACTAAGAATGTTGGACCTGCAGACAGAAGACCTGAATGGGCATCCCGGCTTAGAGACTTCCTAGCTGTAGGATCTTGGACAAATGACTTTAGTCTCTTAGTCTCAGTGGCTTCATTTGAAAAATGAGGATTTGCCAGTCTCGTGGGGCTTTAAAACATTAAGGTACTCAAGAAATGTGAGTAATGCTCGTCAGGTATATAATAAACATTTACTGAGCACCCAGCCTTGTGTTAGACACTGTAAGAGATGAAGAAAGACAACATGGTCCCTACCCCTGAAGTAGCCTATAATCTTTTCAAGGAGAAACACCAAATACACAAGAAATCATCAGAGATCAATTAAATTCTACCTCATGGGGTATTTTAGAATATACAAGGGTAATTTGTCTTGGATAGGGAGGAAGAGGCAAATCTCATAGTGTGTGGGGGGGTCAATCTCCTCCCTGGGGCAGAGGAAGTAGAGTTTGGCAGAAAGAACTGGAAGAAAGGGTATCTATGGGGAGCTGAAATCCAAGACCACTGGGAAACCATCTGCCAGAGCTGAGATTGACACCTTGAGGACTGAATTAGAGCAGGAAATGAATGCAAGGAGGGTCGGGGAGCTGACCATTTGTCTTGCTCAGTCTTTTTCCCTACTGCCTTATAGCTTGTTCATTATTTCCCTTTTTCATTCACCTAAGTCCATTAGGCCATGGAAGGAAGGAAGTATTTATTAAAGGTCTCCTATGAGCCATCCACTTTACAAATATTATTTCATTCAATCCTTGCAATCCCCCTGGGAGGTAGGCATTATTATAATTTCCTTTTTACAGCTGAGGAAACTGAGGCAGATAGAAGATAACTGATTTTGGAGCTTAGTACATGCTTAATAAATGTTTAATGATTCATAGATGTAACTGAACTCAGCTTTTCGTGACTCCAGGCCCAGTGTTCCAACTATTACCCCATCAACTGCCTCAGGGATACAAGGGATTCCAAGGAACTACACATTGGGGTCCTCTATGGATCAGTGGTTGTGTTTGTGGGCTAATTTGGGGGGGAAGAGGCAAGAATATGAATCCTAAAATATTATCTTAGGAGTAACTCGAGTGACTATTCGGTAAGGTCATAATTCCAAAAGTTGGGATCTGCCATCAACTTTGGCCAAGTTGCCTCCTCTCATGGAGCCTCAACTTATTCACTTACTAATTGAGTCGCGGATGGGGAGGGGCTAAGATGTCTGCTAAATGATATGATGCTAAATGACTGAGGCAAAGAACCCGAAGGTCAAGTCCCCTTTCTTTCTCAGGCCCCAGTGGGATCTGCCACATTCACCTTAGGGCTGAATGATGAATGAAAGACACACACACAAAAAAAAGCAGTGAATTATAGTAAGCAGGTGACTGGCCTCATTCTGGTCATGTACCATAAGCTCTGGAACAGAAAGCTAAGGGAATTCAGCTCTCACTGCAGAATCAATAGTGTCACTATGAATTCTCCTCTGGCGTCTCCATTTCCTCCCCCTCACTTAGCCAGGGAACCTCCAGCTGCCTTTTGGATTCCTTTGAGGGTCCAAGGGAACTATTTCCTGAGTGGGAGGGTAGGCATAAGTCCAGTTAGGATGTTTGGGTGTGAGGGCTGAGAGAAGTTACACTGGTCCCTAGTAAGTGCTAGAATGGGCTGATATTTTGAACTGTACTTCATGGCTACATCTGAGCAGATGAGAGGTGAAGATCCTTAACATTGGGACATAAAGGATAGAACATTCCTTCTGAAGAGGCTGGTCCCTGCCGGCTGGGCTGTCCTCCAGAGAACTGGCCTGATGGTCTATTATAGATGGGGAAAGTAACTTATGTGAAACCCAAAGTATCTGGAGCTGCTAAGTAATACAGTGGAGAAGCCATGGAATTCCCTTATTCATTCACTCAAAAATATTTATTATAAGCTTGTCATGGTCAGTCTGTGAAGAAGATGCTACAGGTTCATTCTAACTCCTTTTTAAAATTCTCTGGTCCTCATATAAGACTAGTCTTCTCAGTCTCCTTCTCTCAGCTCCAATTCTCTGTCTCTGTCTCTCTCTGTCTCTCTGTCTCTGTCTCTCTGTCTCTGTCTCTCTCTGTCTCTGAAACACACACACACACACACACACACACACACACACACACACACACACACTCTTCTGTTCCTAAAGGGCAAAATACCTTAGTCTACCATTCAAACCCTTCATAATATGGCTGCAGCCTTTGGTGGGTTCTTGAAAGGTAGGCCTCAGAGACGTCCAGAGGGAGAAAGGATAGACAAAACAATTAAGAAGGCCACTCATCCCACAAGACGGTTCCCCACCCCTAATTCCCAGTTATTATCACCAGTGACTCTCATTCTGAGCCCATCTGGAAATATCGTGGATTCATGAAAATTAGAGTTGAATGGGAGGTACCTTAGAGATGTCTGAGGGTAAAAATTTATATGAAGAGAACAGAATTAAGAACAGATGTGCTGTAGAGCAGGATGTCCTGTGTTCAAATTCTGACTTTGCTACTTACAGCCTCTGTGACCCAGGAGAATTCACTCACCCTCTCTGAGCTTTAGCTTTCTCTTCCATAAAATGATATGATTAATCTCCATGAGTCCCTCCTACCTCTAAGTCTTAATCTCTAGGTTTGATTGTTTTCAAACTTCTTATTTCTTCAGAGGAGTTGACATGGGATTCAAAGTGGGACTTAAGTTCATCTGATGCATATCTTTTAAGGAACTTAAATGACTG
Organism: Macrotis lagotis; assembly: GCF_037893015.1. Taxonomy (NCBI): domain Eukaryota; kingdom Metazoa; phylum Chordata; class Mammalia; order Peramelemorphia; family Peramelidae; genus Macrotis; species Macrotis lagotis. Next base: position 58,748,685 of record NC_133658.1, read on the forward strand.
GGTAGAGTGAGAACTCTCTCCTTGGAGGAGCCTCCTATGAATACTTCAGGCCAGTCCAAGCTATCAGCCACAGATCTCCAACCTTGTCCTGCTCTCCACTGCCTTCATCCAGGGGAGCCTCTCACCTATGCTTATCTCCACCTGCTGGAATCCCCTTCCCCCAAGGTTCGGTCCAGGTGCTGCTCTCTAGGAGAGCTGGTCATTTGGGGCAAATCAACATCTGTGGAACAACTTGGGATACAAAGATATCTGGACTCAGAGTCAGGAGAATTCGGGGTTCAGGTCTGGCACCAACATTCATGAGCTGTGTGATTCTGGGCAAATCACTGACCTCTTAGTGTCTGCTTCCTTATCTCTGAAATAGGGCTAATAACATTTCACTACTAGCACTTCATAGAACTGTTGTTAGGAAGGAGATTCATAAACCTTGAAGCACAATATAAACAGAAATGATTTGTAATATAGTGGAAAGGTGATTTTTTTTCCTTTCAAGACAATGTCTTCCTACAGTCACAAGTCATGGACCAGATTCCTCTCTCTCTCTGTCTCTGTCTCTTTCTCTCTCTGACTGTCTGTCTCTGTCTCTCTATCTCTATCTCTCTTTATCTCTCTCTGTCCCTGTCTCTTTTACTCTGATTTTGTCTCTGTTTCTCTGTCTAATACACTCACACAAAATACACACACACATACACACACAATCTTCTCTTCCCAATTTGTCTATAAATATTTTGAAGGCATTTACCTGACACAATTTCTAGGTACAAATTATATGAACTTGGCATCACTTAATTTCCCTAGGCCTCAGTTTCCTCATCTGTAAAATGAGAAACTAGATGCCTTTCGATTATTTTCCAGGAGCAAATCTATGGTCCTATAATATGCCATTTCCTTAGAGAACATATAGAACATACCAACAACATAGAGGTAAACCTACCTATGACTTAGCAGATAAGTTCTAAGGGACTTGACCCAGGAGCACAGAGGTTAAATGACTTGACCGGGATCTAGTAAGTGCCAGAACTGATATTTGAACTTAGGTCTTCCTATTTGCCAACACAACATTCTTTATTATTCTTTCTGGGAACATGGTAAACTTAAGTGGAAACATATTTAAGTATGTTAAATATTGTATTATTTTATATGATACATAAAATAATACAATGAGATTTTTTTGAATGAATGAATAAATGAAAAAGGGAATTCCATGTCTCTTCTACTACATCACATAGCAGCTTTAGATAGTTAAGATTTGTTAGAAGTCATTTTTCTCATCTTTAAAATGTATGTCATGGTCTTCTTTGAAAATGAAGGGCAAACATTATTATTATTAAATGAAGGAGTTAATAGAATCACAATCTAGAACTAAATAGGGACTTCTGAGGTCACTGAATCCAACTCCTTCATTTTACAGATGAGGAAACTGATGTCTAGAGAGGTGAAGGCCAGTGGTGTCAAACTCAAATAAAAACAGGAAGCCACTCATTCTTACCCAAGGATCTCTGCAGGCTACATATTGACTTAATTTTAAAATGTAATATTATCTATTATAGACTAATCATATATATAATTAATTAATATTGCATTTAAATGTAATCTTATCTATTACATATTAGTCATACACAATTAATTAATAAAATATTAAGATGTAATATCAATTGTATATTAGTCATATATAATTAATATTACATTAAAATGTCATATTATCTTTTATATGCTAATCAAGTAATTATATACTAATCAAGTAACAATTATAGGCCAATACAAGTATTAAATGTGTACATCAAATGGAATATCTGTTGTATATTACTTATATATAATTAGCTGATATTATTGCATTAAATATGATATTGTTATATTTGTATTTCTTTTATTAAATATTTCCCAATTACATTTTAATCTGGCTCAGGATGTACTTGGATGTAACTAGTATGTTGTGTGTTTGACATGTCACCCACTCAAGGCCACAAGGGACAGAAACAGGATTTGAACCCAGGTCTTTGAACTCCAAATGTAGTGTTCCACATGTATTGTCCTTTGGTACCTACAGTGAGGCTGGAGTTGAAAGCCTCTGGAAGCCTCCCCCAGCTCTAAGTTCTATAACTGAGACCCTCGTAATTTCCCTAATTTCATAGATGGGAGTAGGGTGGTTAGGTCAGTCAGTGGCCAGTGAAGAGAAAAAGTAGTCCAATTTCCGTGGATTTCTCCATCCCCAGTATGCCCTGCCCCATCCATTAGCAGTCCAGCAGCTAGTTCCTTCTTCACCCTCCTTCCAACCCAAGCCAACCTAACACTTAGCAAGAGGAAGCTTTGTTTTCAAGCCAAAACTGTTGATTTCCTCTAGCTCCCAACTAAGTCTGGCAGACAGCAGAAGAGCCAGCCCCTGATGGGAAGGAGCAAGCCCAGATCTGAATCCCAGAACCTAACGGCTTGTTTCCACTGTCCTTAAGGTGCCTGCTCCAAGGCTCCCTGTGACAGTTTTATTGGCAGGCGGGCCTGCTAGAAGAATCGTGGGCTATTTACAGTGCTGAGGCCACGACTTTGTGCGGAGACAGTGAACATAAATTCCCATGATGGATCAGTCATCACTTCATTGAACTCGTGTTGCATCCATTGAAGGCTAGGCGATAACATACTGTTTCCTGGTTCTGCACAGCCCTGGGATACATTAAATACATTTTATTTATAGCTCGCCATTGCTGCACTGTGGGCAGGAGAATGCAGCTTTTGCAACTATCATCCAATTTTATGATGAGCATTAAAGCCAGGCCTATAATTTGCACCTTTTTATTCATTAGACACTGGTGTGGCCATAAGTCAAGAATGCCCAGGGATTTAGATGCAGATTCAGAAGATAAACTATTGACAAGCCAGATGTATTTTTACATTAGTGCGCCTTTACAATAGTTTATGTTGAGAGTGGAATATAAATTGCGTTATTAAATATGAACCACTCTTATAACCACTTCCTTGCCTGCTGATCTGAAGGAGGGCTGGCATTCAGATCTAAGAAGTGGGGGGGGGGTGGATCGCCTAATTTCTCAAGGTTGAATGTTGAATTCTCTCCCCTCTTCCTCTCCTTGGCATCTCTAAGCAATTCAGTAACCTCCCGGTCAGGGCAGATCTGGCCACAGAGCTGGGCTGCAGAGGTGAGTATCAAGCCAAGAAGCAGCCCATAGAAATACTCCCCTTTACAAGAGGTCTCTCCTAGTCCCCCCCTTACCACTAGTGACTTTCCTCTGAGGTTCCCTTCAATTTATCCTATATCTAAATACATCTAGATGTATGTGTATATGTATGAACATATATACTTATTTGTGTATGAATGTGTATATTTATCTATATCTATCTATACATCTTGTTTATAAGAGTTGTTTATATGCCTCCTGCTTGTGATTGAGAGCTCCTTGAGGGCAGGGACTGTTTTTTGTCTTTCTTTGCATCTTTAGCTCTTGGCAGAGTGCCTGATATATAGTAGCTATATCATAAAAACTGACTTGACTTGCAAAAGAAAAGGAACAAGCATTATTTACCAATGCTAGGCAAGATGTAAATGCTTTACAATGATCTCATTTGGACCTCACAACAGCTCTGGGATGTTGTCACTATTGTATCCCCATTTTACAATTGAGGAAACGGAGGTAAACAGAAGTTAAGTGACTTGCCTAGGGTCACACAGCTAGGAAGTAATCTGAGGCTCAATCTGGGCTCATAGCTTCTTGAGTCCAGGTTCAGCATTCTATGTACTGTACCATATTCAAAGGATTTCAGATGACTCTTTTCCACTTAAAAATGGAACAACAAGGGGCAGCTAGATGGAGCAGTGGATAGAGCACTGGTTCTGGAGTCAGGACAGACCTGAGTTCAAATTTGGCCTCAGACATTTAATATTTGTATGACCTTGGGCAAGTCACTTAACCCCATTGCCTTAAATAAATATATTTTTTAAATGGAACAACAGACCAAGGACATAGTTCATCATCCAATCCTCAAACAAAATCTGTAGACTTAAGGCTGGAAGAGAATTCTGTGATTCTCTAATCTAATCTGCACATTTCACAGATGATGAAACTGAGGTCAAGGTCACACAGGTAAAATAATGGCATGGGCAGAATTCAAAGCCTGATCCTCGGACTTAAAAACCAACATTGTGCTGCCCTCACTACTCTGGGGAACAGCTGCTTGCCTCCACTTTGGAATCATCCAACAGCAGACAGTGTATCTGTGTGCTGTCCCCTCTGGCAACCTTCAAACCCAAGGCAGAGCTGAACCTTCTGCCTGGGAAGAAAGCCAGGCTGTCACAGACTAGATATTTCCAAGGCTTTTCTTATAGGAACACAGAATATTAAAGCTTGCTGATCACCTTAGTCCAATATTTCATTTTACAGATGAAAGAACTGAGGCCCAGAGAGGTTAATTAACTTCCCCAAGATCACACAGATGGCAAGCTATTGAGCCATGATTTTTCAGGACCATCCTGCAGGTATCTTTGGGAAGGATTTGGGGGCTGGTGGAGATTGTGCTTTTCTAGATCTTCTGGTTCATTAATACAGGACCTAGTTGGTCACAACCCAACACACAGTCTTCCTCAATATAGGAGCGGGTGGGCAGTTTTCTCTGAGAACTATGATTTGTCAACCCTTATATTAACATTCCACCAAATAACCCACCTGTGCCATATGGTGCCCTGGGTTGTTCTCCATTTATGAGATGGAAATCTGGGTTCCTCTGGTTCTTGAGGACTGAGACCATATCATCTGTTTATCCAGCACTTCCAGCACCTGCTACACAGAGTGACTGGTTTTGTTTAGGAATTGAAAGGGCTCTTTCTCTTGAACCACGGTTCCATTTTCAAGGTGGGAAAGGGTCATCTGGAATCCTTTCAGCAGAAAGATGTTATAGCGTGGTAAATGGGTTCCAGCATCTCCAAGCTTTTGGCTTCCTCACTTCTCAGTTCCCAGTGACTCCCCCAACCTTCTTTCCCTATATTACCTCATGGAACAGAGGAAAGAGAAAGTATCCTGAAGAAATGTAACTGCTCCAAACCACTGGCGACTGGCACATGTCTCCTTTTTGTTCCCAGGCACAGTTCCTGGGTTTTCTCTCTTGCCTAGGGCTGCCATAACAAACACAGGAGCTAGATATTAGAGATGATCTAATCTACCCTGTTCACTTCATAGACAAAGAAACTGAGGAAAGGATTTGCCCAAAGGGCAACCAGGGTATAAGAAGCAAGGGTGCAATTAGAACCCCCATCCTTTGACTCCAAAGCCAATGTGCTTTCTAGACCAATTAGATGAGGGGTAAACTACCATTCATGTTTAGAGTTTACAAGCTACATACCTAAAACATTCCCTATGGAGGGTTTAGAAGCTCAGAAACAGAAAAAGAACAAACTGTCAGTTTATTATAGGAATAATGAAGCTTTCCAGTCTAGGTCCTGGGCTAGATTGAACCAAGAGGCTTCTGGGTATGTTAAGAAAATAGCTACTCAGGCTTCATCAATGCAATGACCAATCAGTCAGGGTTGATGAATGCTACCCAGCTCCTGACAGAGAGAGATGATAGACCAATATGTAAAATGACACATGCATTTTTGGACATGGCCAATGAGGGAATTGGTTTTGCTTGATTATTCATATTTGTTACAAGGGATTTTTTTTCTTTTCTTTTTCCACTGGGAAAGGGAAAGTATGAGAGAGAAAGAAGGGGGGGGGAAGCTTGTTAATTTAAAAAAAATTAATAACCTGGATTTAAATGTCTGCTATAAGTGAGTTACCATGCTAAGTAATGTGGATACAGAGTCAGAAAGGAGCTCACACACCCTCCAGTAACTTAAATTCCACAACAGGGAACAATGCATACACTTATATATAAAAGACATACCAAATATATAAAACATAATTGTGGGAGAATCTGGTAAGAGCTCTTGTAGGAAGTAGCACTTGAAGTAAGTTCTGAACAAACCTTGGTGGAGGGGATCTAAAAGGCAGGAGGGAGGAGGAAGAGTATTCAAGGCATGGGTGGGGGCAAGCTGTGAAAAGCAGAAGGAATGTCAAGGATGAGGAACAGTTTGGGAAGAAAGCTTGCAATACCAGAGGCATGTGTGTTTAATTTCAGAGATAATAGGGAGCCACTGAAGTTTACTGAGCAAAGTGGCACATCGTAAGAATTGTGCTTTGGGGAGATTACTTATGGCAGCTGTGTGATGATGGGTGGACACATGAGACAGGGAGACCCACTTGGAAGGCTATTGCAATAGTCCAAGGGAGGATAATGAGGTCCAGAACTGGGTGGTAGCAACTTGGATATCCTTTAGGTAAGGTATTTAACATTTCTGGGCCTCAGTTTCCTCATTTTTAAATGAGAGGTTGGACTAGATGGTCCTTGAGTCACTTTCTAGCTCTAGATTGAAGACTGATCAACCTATCACCATTTATTAAGTGTCTACTAAGGGTGAGTAACTGCACTAAGCATTATGATTCAATGAAATGTTATGCAGGTAGAATCAATAAGATCTGGCAACTCACCAGATATGAGGGATCAGGGAGAGTAAGGAATTTGAGGTTCTCTAACTTGGGTGACTGGGAGGATGTCCTGGACAGAAATGCAGGAATAGATTTTGGGGAAAAGTTAAGGAGCTTTATTTGGGACCCTACCTTCCTACTTCAAAAACCATCCTAAAGTTCACCATAATAATTGGCATTTTGGGATCCTTCTCTTCCTTAAAGACACAGCTCAAGCATCATTGTTTTTTCATGAAGATTTTCCTGGGTCCCTCAACTACTAACACCCCCCCCCTTGACAACCTTTTATTTAATCACTTTATTTGTGCTGAATATATTTTTATATGTTCTTGTTGTCTCCTTCATCAGACTTGAAAACTCCTTGCAAACTCAGAGATGGTTTTATTTTATTCTAATAGTCCATATTCTCAGGGCTAGCACAGCCTAAGTGCCTAATAAATGCTTTTGAATGAGTTTGGTAAAGTGATTTTTTTTTAGGTTTTTGCAAGGCAAACGGGGTTAAGTGGCTTGCCCAAGGCCACACAGCTAGGTAATTAATTATTAAGTGTCTGAGACTGGATTTGAACCCAGGTACTCCTGACTCCAGGGCTGGTGCTTTATCCACTGCACCACCTAGCCACCCGTGGTAAAGTGATTTTCACATATTATCTTATTTGATCCTTCCAACAATCCCAGTGATGGATTTTGCTATGCCTGGTTATAGATGAGGGAAAGTCAGACTAGAGAGGCTGGAAGAACAGACCACAATCCCACAGCTATTTGGTGTTGGAGGTAGTATCCCCATACTGATCTCTTGGTATTATCAATCAATGCACCACCTTTTTACTGTACTATCCTTCCTCCTAATGGCAATTGTACTTCTCCACCTTCAAGAGGGATCACATTTCACTCTCCTCCATTCATGAAACATGAAGTTTCCTTAGGAGGAAGAAGGGAATAAGTATTGGGGGGTAGAGGTGAGAGAGACCCCCTTCTGCCCATCTATTCTTAATTCAGTTCATTTATTAAGCATCTGTCATCACCGTTGCCACTACCACTACCACTATTACAGTCACTACCACTACCATAACGACAATTACACGGTAAACTCCTCTAGGATCAAAGCCCTTAGTTCTAGTCTTTGGCTTCATCTACCACATTTGGGTGTCCCTGGTGGGTTGATTACAAATTATTCTCTTCCAATCTAGAGACACTAGGAAATGGTCAGAAGAACATTATCTGTGGAGACAATGAAGAGAACCAGGAGGGCTCAAATTGAAGCTCTGCACCTTGAGGTTGTGTGTGACTTTGTAGGATTCATTTCCCCTCTCTTGCCACTGGATAAGATCAAGGTGTTAAATCTTTTGGGATTGTGGACTCCTTTGGCAGTCTGGACCTATGGATTCATTCTTGGGATATACAAAATAAAATACAGAGGATGACAAAGGAAACCAAGGATAAGAAAATATAGTTAGTAAAATATTTTTAAAAAACCCAAGTTCATGGATCCTACATCAGAGCTTTTGAATTAAATAGTCTCTTCCAGTTCTAATATTCTATGATACCATCCTTCACTTCTACAACAGTGTTGCACACCCCCACACACACACACCAGGTTCAACCCCCTTATATGAATGAGGAAATAGAGCCTCAGAGGCTAAGTTACTTGGCTAAGATCCCACAAGTCCAAAAGTCAGATCCCAGGATTCAAACCCAAGTCTATGGATTACAAAATTCAATATTCTTTCCACTGACCGAACCATGAGATACTTGTTCACTAATTCAGAATTATATGATGATGCCAACGAATACAATGAAGGAATTACCAGCACAGAGAAATAACTAGAACAGAAAAATACCTCGCAAGGTTCCTTTATTCTTTAGAGCGAATGTTCCATGTTATTTGTCTTCTGATTTCCTTCTCAGTAACCACTTTCCATGGTCCATGGGTCCATGGACCCTTCCTACCTTTGTTTCCAAATTCTATCTGACCTCCTTGGCCATTTTCATCTTGACTCCAAGTCTTGTCTCAACCCTAATGGTCTGGTACCAGTTGGGAAGTTTCAGAAGGAAGAAAATATTCATCACAAGAGATTGAGAAACCAAGGCAGGGTCTCCCTATCTCATATCTCCCCAACCTCCTACTTTCTCAAGAGGGCCAGGAGAAAAAAGCTCATTTCATCCATTTCCCTCCCAAACCCTGCTTCCCATTAAGGTAGTGCTGAGTACCCCTAATAATAGCAATACTAAATCCTCCCAGCCAATTCGGTTCCATTTCTATAAATAATGTAGAATCTTTTTATTTACTGACAGGTTGTAAAAGTATCAGGGAGAATAATGTGAAATCAGGAGCCGCTGAATAATTCATGACATCGGCTTAACGCCATCTCTCTCCCTCCTTCTCCTCCTGGCTTGTGTTTTCTTCCTTGGTCTTTCTGGACGCCCACTTTATAGGAGAGCACCTTCTGCCCAGTAACCTAATAAAGTCAAGGCTAACAAGCTGGTCCTATTTCTTCATGAATTGAGACTTTTTACAACTTAGAAAAATACAGAAACTAAAGGAAATCACTGTTTTTGGCCTGTGCTTGTACACGATAATGACAAGAACAGGTTATACTTAAAGGTACAAGGGGCATGTGTATATGGGAGGGGAGTCAGAAGATCTGGTTCAAGTCTTCTCTCTACCATATATGACTTTGGGCAATGCATTTGAGCTCATTCTAAGCTACCTCTTTGCTAGGATGCGGATGCCAATATTTACTCCTTACCTTTGGGGGGAGCAAATGGGAAGATGAAAGAAGAGAGGAAGGGAGGGAAAGAAGGAGAGAGGGAGAAGGGAAAGAAGGAAGAGGAAGGAAGGAAAAAGAAAGACGGAGAGGAAGAAAAGGGAGGAGGGAAAAGAAGGAAAGGTGGGAAGAAGGATAGAATGGAAGGGGAGAAAGAAAGGAAGGAAGAAGAGTAGAGAAAGGAAGGAAAAAAGGAGGGAGGAAGGAAAGAAGCATTTATTCAGAGTGTATTGTGTCTCAAACATTATGCCATGTTTTAAAACTAATTTCTCATTTGGGTGCTCCACAACAACTCTGCCAGATAGCGTTCATCCTCATTTTACAGTTGAGGAAACTGAAGCAGAAAGAGGTTGACTTACCCAGGGTCAAACTGCGATTAAATAGTTGAGGCTGCATTTAATCTCAGGTCATCCTGTATCCATATCTGGGTCTCTTCCACTGTCTAACTGCCTCTAACATGTAATGTATACAAAGTATTTGAAAAAAGTCAACTTATGACATCATCATTATTATTAACCTTAATGAAGCAGGTATGGAAAAGACAACTTCATGAGATCAAGAACTCAGTTCCTCTTGTCCAGCTCCTTGGTAATATGGATGAAGACATTCAGGCCTACACCTACTGTGCATATGGATCAAGGTCATATCAGGGGGGTAGGGGGCAAAACTGAGACACATCTCCCAAATCAGGGTTCTTTCTCCTGCCCTCTCTTAGCACTCTAGATCATTACATTTATTTTCCAGGTAAGATTCAAGGCTCAGAAATATCAAGGAATGATTCCCAGGTCACACAACTAAGAAGCCACATAACCAGGCCTCCTGACTCTAAATCAAGTCCTCTTTCCATTAAGCCACACTGCCTCTGGTGTGCAACACCTTTGGATTTTGCACAGTCTCCAATGTGCATTTTCAAATTAGCCTGAAATGCCCACCCCAATAAACAGTCATTTGCATGAACAAAGCCCAGTTTTAAGCATCTTCAAGCCCCTTGGCTCTTTCCATGGCTTTGGGTAAACATATAAGTGGAAGCCCACAATAAGGTCTTACTGAACCTTTTCTGGGTAATTCCATATTTTTTCTTGACTTTCCAAGAATTAGTATTAATTATTAAAATCTTAGCTTGCTTATTACTGCTCAGGTTGTTAATAGTCAGAAAAGGAATGTCACCGTAATGTTAGTTCCCTTATGGTTAGTTCCTGTATTTGCTCAGTCTGCTTTAGAGGCTTCTGAGTGGAATAGGGTTTATTTAGTAGGCCAAATTTCCATTTGAAAATGCAGAAAATGAATTTCTGGTAGTCATGAAGAGGCTTATTTGAGTGACTAACTGCCAGAATATCTGCTTGGGATTCTGGGCCTCATATCACAGGACATTGGAATGAGAAGGTTCTTCTAGCATCATCCAGTCTGTGGGTGGCAAACTCAAATAGAAATGGCAGCCAATAAATTACAAATATGCTATGAGCCAATAGTGACTTAATTTTAAAATACAGAATTATCTATATTTTATTAAATTTTTTATTGAGTTAAAATATTTTCAAATTACACTTTAATATGGTTTGGGCCACCTCAGGAATGTTGGGGACCATATGCAGATCTAATTCACTCAGGTCAATAAAGGTTGTACTTAAAGTCAGGAAGAGATGAGCTTGAATCTGTATTCTGACACTAGGTGATAACGTTTATCCTCTCTGAAGATGTTTACTAATATTTGACCTCTCTGGGTATCCGTTTGCTCCTCAAAAGAATGATGAGTATCATTATAGAATCTACCCTGCTGGATTATTTTGAGACTCAAACCAAAGACTGTATGTAAAGAACTTAGAACTGTTATAGAAATGACAACTCTTCGCATCCTTGTTAGTGATGCAGATGAAGAAACTAAAGCCTGAGACAAGTGACCTGCATATTATCTAGCAGCAAATAAGAAATAGAGTCTGGATTTAAATCCAGGCTTTCCGAGTCTGAAGCAGGAGTTTGTCCGTCCATTTGTCCTTCCTTCCTTCCTTCCTTCCTTCCTTCCTTCCTTCCTTCCTTCCTTCCTTCCTTCCTTCATCTTTCTCTCTTTTTCCCCCTTTCTCTCTCTCCCTTCCTTTCTTTTTTCTTCCTTCCTTGCTTCTCTCTTTCCTCCTTCCTCCCTTCTCTTTCATCCTTCCTCCCTCCCTTCTCTTTCATCCTTTCATCCTTCCTTCCTTCCTCTCTCTCGCCTTTCTTTCTCTTTTTGTTTTGTTTTTGCTTTATTGATTTTTAAAACCTTCGACTTACAGATTACTCTCACTTCACAAGATATCTCATTAATAACAAAGTAAAGCAGTTAAGCAAAATTAATTATAATTGACCTCAGCTACTAGACCTTTACTTAAAAGGGGTAATTTTTTTTAAATGAGAAAAAAGTCCTTCACATACAAAAAAAATGTATAGCAAGTCTTTTGGGGGTAGCAAGAACCCCCTCAAAAACCAAAAGTCAGAACCCTGGAATTAAAGAGGTATCCATTAACTGAGGAAAGATTGAATAAATTGTGGTATATATGCACTAGATTGTAAGCTCCCTGAAGGTAGGGACTGCCTTTTGTCTTTCTTTGTATCCTAATAGTTTAGTGCTGACTGACTATGTGAATGTGATAGAATATTATTGTGCTACATGAAATAAGGAAAGAAGTGATTTCAAAGAGGCATGGGAAAATGTATATGAACTGATGCAGGGTGAAGTCAGCAAACCAGACAATTTATCCTGTAACATCAATATTATAAAAATATTGAGGACTTTTAGCTACTGATGAAGGATGGAATGAAAGGAACCAAGAAAACAAATTACAAAACAACAAGCAACATTATAAATGCTGTGGTCTTCTGTCCAAGGGGTTGATGCCTTAACAAGCCTGGAGTCAAGGGACCTGAACTCTAGACTAAATTTTACTGGGATCATATTCTGGGACCAGATAGTAAGGCTAAAGTCATCTCAAGATCCAACTTTCAGGAAACTGTGAATCTTAATTCTTAATCTAAAAAAAAATTGAACAATAGACAAGGGGTGTTGAGCACACTGGCCATTTGGAACAGAGCAGGGTGTGGGATGGGGAGGATAGAAAACAATGGTACCTAAGTTAAAGCCAGATTATAGGAGGTCTAGACATCCAGGAAAGAAGTCTAAATTTTTCTCTGGTTCTCTTTGGCAAGGGTTTAACCTCCCTGGGCTTCAGTTTCCTCACTTTTAAAATAAAGGGATTTTCCTAATAAAAACTTCCATTTCTGGCTGCTACCTCCCAGGGTTGTTAGGACAGAATGAGATAATATTTGCAAAGCACTTTGCAAAAACCTTAAATAGTATTGTAAGTGCTAGCTGTTATTATTATTTCTCACATTTCTGAGAAAAAGGAAAATTTATTCTGTGTAATTGTGGGTATAACTAAGGAGTGCAGTGGATAATGAGCAGGATTTGAAGTCAGTAAGACCTGAGTTTAAATCTGGTCTCAGATATTCACCAGTTGTGTGATCCTGGGCAAGTCACTTAACCTTGCTTGCCTCAATTTTCTCATATGTAAAATGAGATGGAGAAGGAAACGGCAAACCACTTTAATATCTTTGCCAAGAAAACTCCAAATGGGCTCACCAAGAGTCAGACATGACTTGAAATGACTGAACATCAGCAAATATTTGAATGTTCTGCCTGCCCCTCCCCCATTATACTGTGAGCTCCTTGAGGTCAGGGATTGTCTTTTTATCTTTCTTTGTGTCCCAAATACTGAACTGACACATAGCAGGTACTTCAGAAACATTTATTGATTGACTGAATGTTACCAAAGAAGAAACTGAGAAACGATTTCATTTTCTGGGACCCAGACTTGGATCTCCAAACTCCTAAATCGTTGCTCTTTCCATCCCATTACATAAATACTCTAAGTTTCAGTCTTATAGTACCAGTTTTGCTTGGGGTTTAAAAACTTGCTTTCATTTTATTCCTTCCTCTTCTCCCAGTAGGAGAGAGGACTTGGTCAGGTGAAAAGAAACAACAAGAAGAAAATGGCAGCCACAAGGGATTCAAAAGCTAAGGAAGTCCTTCTCCAACCCACCCCCCAAACACACACTCTTCTCACACATAGGAGAGAAATAACTCATTTCATCCATTTTTCTTCCAAACCATCTCCCCTCCCCAAACCTGGAGAGAGGTCTCATCCCCTCCGGAAAAGTACAGAAGGAGAATAGAATCAATGACTTAAGTATCAACCTAAAAGCTTTCACTTGCACCCCAAAAGCATGTTCCTTCCACACTCTGTGGCTCAGTTTTCTTCTGTTAAAAGGGGCCTATGAGATGGTGGCTAAAGGATATGGCCTCTCAGTTCCCTTCCAGCTCCCATCTTTACAGTCCCTAAGGATCCAGATAACTGACCTATTGGTTACTCTCAGAAATGAATCTTCAAGTCTTTGAGGACCCACCCTCCATTATTCTCCATTTCCCCAGATTCTATTCTTATTCCCTCTGTTCTTGAGATATAAAAGTCCTCTTTGGAGTCCACCTTTTCTTAAACACAAGTCCATTTGGGTTACCCTTTAACCCATTGGAGTAGGGTTTTCCACTATGCTCAACTACCCTGATCCTTCCCAAGTTTTTTTCTCTTTTGTTGTTCTATCCACAGTCTCCGGTCTCCTCTGGCCTCCTGACAGATTAGTGACTGAATGAGGTTCTCTTATGTAGGAAGTGTCCAGGTCTTGTCAGGTCAGACCTTCCCTGGAGGAGAGGGTAACCTTATCCACCTCATAAAAGAGCAGCCAGGAAATGGGTGATCTCCTCTCACGCAGCCCAAGTGTAGTCTTGGGCTCCTGGCTTGAGTCTGCTAAAGGATTCCAGATGTGGCCCTCTTCCCATGATGGCTGGGGCCGAGCAGCTGCTTTAAGTTAATCTAATGATCTTTGGGGCTCACCAGAGGTTCTTTTCAATTTGATCAGCTCCTGGTCAGACACTGATCTTCTCAAGGAACTTGAAAATGGCCTTGTGACCCAGAAGCAGAACTGCCAGGAGCATCCCTTCCAAATCTAAAGGGAGAAGGAGACCCTCTAAATAAATTTCAGATTTAAACCCACTCTCTTTTCTTTAGACTGTCACCTCAGAATGTAATGAACCTTCCTTCTACCTCAAACAATGGGACCATCCCGGCCACCCTGCTCACTACAAAGGAACAGGGGCAGAACTTCAAGGGACTTTTGACCCTCTTGGAATTTGTTAGTGGGACTGGGGATGAATAGAAAATGTGGAGGGTAAGATTTGCTGGGGAGGGACTACATTTTCATCCTAAGTTTCACTGAGCCTGGTTTTGTTTGTGGTAGGTCTTGTTCTCTGGAGAATCCAACATGGTGCCTATTTGCTTGTTTTCATTATTATTGGTGGCTTAATATTTACAGTCTTTTTAATCATCCCCTACCCTACTCCAAATCTACCTTTTCAGACTAATACACAGAGAGGCCTGTTTCTTCCCCTACACAATTTTCAAAGGGGGGAGGGCAGGGAGGTAGGGAAAAGGGGAGAGAAGAAGGAAAGGATGCTGGCTTAATTTATGACACACCCTTCCCACAGGATTCCACTGAGTTTTACAAAGTGGATAGTGAGTGCTGAACATGCTGAGTTACCCCCTACAATCTGAAGTTCCAGCCCCAGGAGGAAGGAGGGAATGAGGCCTGAGGAATACACACGTCTGAGACCTGGCTGCAGGACTGTCATTAATACCTCCAGGAGCTGGTTGACCAGTGGGAAGGAATTCTAAGAGAGGGTGGGGAAACAGGAACCCAACAGCCTCCAAGACAAAGGCTGAATTCGAGATGGAGACAGACCTAATCTATTTAGAACATCTACTCTTCCTCTTCACCCCTTACCCAAAGCAGATGGGTCTCCAGGGCTGAGGCTGTGGATTCCAGTGACCCAGAGTAACTCGGAGCTCCCTCATTTCCTGTGTAACAACCCTTCCTCCCACCGAGGCTCCACCGGCAGCTCCCCTCCCTGGGAGGGAGGGTGGGGGCGTTTGCTGGCCTTGACCAGAGGTTGGCCGATCTATTCCTGGCCTTGGCCCCCAGCTCATGGATCACAAGAGGCTGGGAATGGAGCTGAGGCCTCGGGGAGCAGCTGGGGGTGGGAAGGAGGGGGTGGGAGTGGCCGAAGAGCCATACTGACCAGTCAGTCCCCTAGAGAGGTTGGGCTATTGGAGGCAGCTGATTTAAGAGAGGATTTATAATGCGGGAGGAATCAGTGGGTGAGTCAAGACTGAGTAGCCAGGGGCTCTGTCTGGTCTTGGGTGAAGGAAGTATCCTTGTTTCTTCTACCTGCCAATAGCTGGGTATGTCTGGTCATTTCACCAGGCAGAGGAGATGATTCCCCCCAATATTCCCCTTCCTTCAGCTCCAGAACCACAAAATTCATAGGTCTGGCATTCAAAATCATTCACAGTCTTCACTTACCTTTCCCACCGGTCCCCAGTTTGCACCAACTGGTACCAGTCTGCCCACTACCTCCTGTTCAAACATGAGACTTAAACAAACTGGCATTTATCTAAATCTGAGCCCTAATTCAAGGCCCAGTTCTAGTTATATCTCCAAGAAGTCTTCCTAGCGGGCCTCTGTGAACAGTGACGTCTGATTTCCTCCGGTTCTTAGAGTCTGGCCCTTAGCACTCAGCCAGTCAATAAATATTCATCAAGCACCTACTATTTGCCGATCACTGTTCTAAGTACTGAAGATACAAGGATAGGCATAGAAAGTCCTGGCTCTCAAGTAGCTTACAGTCTAATGGAGGAGAAAGGAAAGACAATACATAAAAAGAAACCGCAAAGGGTTGGCATGGAGGGAGGATGAAACCCTCCAGCTAGGTGGGAGAAATGATGAGATGGCTACACTGAAAGCATTCCTTACACAGAAGGTCTTGGAGGGCTTCCCAGATCCCTCTTCACTCTCTCGGATTAGAGACCCCAGGGCACAGGGCTTGATTTCATGAGTTGCCTCTCCATAGCTTCTCTGCTAACGAAGTCCTGACTATCTGGAGGACAAGGACTAGAGGTTACAATATACCTCTTTGCATGTCCAACATCTTGTACATTGTAGGTGTTCCTGATGATCTTCCCAGAAAGAAGTCCTTAGAGAACCCATAAAATCGTGACATGTCAGAGCTAGAAGGTTCTTTAGATATCAAATCATACAGCTTTCCCATTTTATAGATGGAGGCCAGAAAGGTTGACTGAGTGGATAAGACTTGAAACTGGTTCTCACTCCCATTGAGAAGCGAGGCTTGGTATGGTTTGCCTAACTTTTATGTCTCTCATTTATTTTTGTTAACTGTCCCCCAACCTGTGTGTAGCACAATGCAATACATGGAATAATTTCATTCATTTACTTCAGAAAGGATAAGTCGCATGCCCAAAGTGCTATAAATGGCAGAACCAAGATCAAAATAAATAGATTTTATTTTCATACTCCATTCACTATACCCAACATGAACCTCCAATGGGCCTGTTGAATGAAGAATGGCTGCCATTCTTCAAGGACCCAAGATAGCATGCCCAGGACCCTCCCCACCCTTTGCAGCTTCTTTTTATGTATCGTCTTTCCCTTCTCCCCCATTAATGTACAGAAAGTTGGATCTGGAAAGTACTTTAGGATACAGTATTTTTTTTTTTAGGCTTTTGCAAGGCAATGGGGTTAAGTGGCTTGCCCAAGGCCACGCAGCTAGGTAATTATTAAGTGTCTGAGGCCAGATTTGAACCCAGGTACTCCTGACTCAAGGGCCAATGCTTTATCCACTATGCCATCTAGCCACCTCCAGGATACAGTCTTAATGGGACTCTAGGGCAAAGAATGCTAACTCTATAAACATCCTTCTAGGTGACCTAGTCCAACTTTCTCATTTTCAGAGGAAAAAAGTGAGGCCCAGAAAGGATGTCGCATGCCCCAAGTCCTACAAATGGCAGAACCAAGATCAAAATGATAAGATAATGGATTTTATTTTCACACTCCATTCACTATACCGAACATGAATGAATTGGGGTGGCAGATGGAAACAAATGGAGAAAATTTGTTTTTGATAGAAAAGTGGAGAAGTAGATTTTGGGAGTAGAGAAGAGGGAAAGGCTGAAGCTTATGAGGAGAAATATGCTTTCTGTTTAAAGAGGGAGGAATTTGTTGATTGTATGTGTTTTGGCATGTGATTTGGGGCAAGCTCCTTCACTTCTCACTGGTAAAGTGAGTCTTAAGGTTTGATTCTGATCTTGAGTCCACTCTGATACTGTATGTTCTATGACCCTTCTAGCTCTAACATTCTATACTCTAAGGTCCCTCTTCGTTCTGACATTCTGTGTTCTAGGGTTCCTCCTAGCTCTGACATTCTATATTCTAAGATCCCTCTCAGCTCTGGAATTCTATGTTCTAAGGTTCATTCCATATAGAACATTCTGTAGTCTATAACTCAGCCTGGAGCTAGTCAGCAGGTCACAATTTCAGATCCTTTGCTAGCCATAGGAAGTCACCTCCAACACTTAAGAGGGAACTTCCCCCAGAAGCCTAAGGAGAATGGGTGATAACGTCCAGGGAAGAAAGGATAATGATGGAGCCTCGTCCCTCTCTGACTGGGCAGGTGCTGACACCTGGCAGGGGAGGGCTTCTGTCTCGGACAAATGGGACTGGATCTCTGGAAGCTGACTAACCTGAGGAACAATTCAGTTTTGAAGTCAAGTACAAAGCTGAGCCTAGCTCTCCATGTTAACATGATAAAAGCAAGTCCCTAGCTACCACAATTATTTGATAATTCTCCCTTAACACCCATCAAATTAAAGCAGTGTCCAAGGCCCGCCTGAAGTGGCACTGATAGGTATTAAACTTTAATGAGATTTAATGATTCTGGCCTACTTTTTAAGCGCTGGGGCCCACATTTATGAACATTTAATTTCCCAGGCCCTGACCTCTTTCCTTCCCTCTCCTCTTCCCCTCCTCTCCCTCCCTCTCTACTTCCCTCCATCTTCCTCCAGCTGGTTTGTGTTAATGTTGCTGGGGAGCATAGCTCTGGCCTTGTCACAGACAATACCAAGTGAGCCTTCACAGGCCGCCCATTATCCATCTTCCATACCACCCCCCAACCCCCCACTTAGCAGCTAAATGTTGATTTTATCAGGGAGTTAAAGGTAAAAAAAAAAACACCATCAAAAAAAAAAATCCTAGCATTTCCATAATAGCGAAATTGGCCCAAATCATGGGATAATTTCATTCATTTACTTCAAAAACTGCATTAGGCTTCAAGTTAGATTAGCCTGAGTTTCTATAGGTCTCCAGATTGTGGCTTTATGACATTTTATAGAACCACAAAGACACTAATGTTGGAAGAGGGCCTTAGAGACCATCTTAGAGGCCATAGGTCTTCTCCTGATGCTTCAATTTAATGACCCATCACATCTAAACCTTAACATGTGTAAGAGCTGGAGGGACCCTTTAGAACCTCAGTGTTGGGATGGACCTTAGAAAAGGGAATGTTAGAGCTGGAAGGGACATTAATGCACAGAATGTTGGATCTGGAAGGTACCTTAGGATACAGTCATAATGGTACTCTAGGGCAAAGAATGCTAACTCTCTATAAACATCCTTCAAGGTGATCTAGTCCAACTTTCTCATTTTCAGAGGAAAAAAGTGAGGCCCAGAAAGGATAAGTTGCATGCCCGAAGTCCCACAAATGGCAGAACCAAGATCAAAATGATAAGATAATAGATTTTATTTTCACAGTCCATTCACTATACCAAACAAGAACCTTCAACGATCCCGTTGAATGAATCTAACTAAAATGGCTGCCATTCTCCAAGGACCCAAGATAGCATCCATTGTTCCTTGAATGTGGCCCTTTGACTCTCAGAGCTCTTTCGGTTTCCTCCCATAAATGAGGTTGTTGAACAGGAATGATCACTAGCGGTTCCTGCCAGCTCTTAATCTTATGGTATCTTTGAATGAGAACCCTTCACCTCCCAAGCAGAGAATGCCAGCCATTACATGGAAAGATGGCATGTCCAAGGCTTGGTGACCAAGCATGCTGCTGCCCCCTAGCATTGAGGTGGGGGTGGGGAAGTTGGAAGGTTGGAGGTTGGACATTAGACCAGATAGCATCAAATATGGGACCCAGATATTATAAATAAGTATATAAGTGATGGAAATGGGTTGGGAATCTAGGTCTCCTGACTGGGTCTTGTGTTCTAGACTATAAGAATATCTCTAAAGTCCATTCCAACTCTGGACCTCTCTATTTGAGAAGAGGAACTCACATGGAGGGGCATCATAATGTCCAGTACATTGCAAAAGGTCAGGATTTGGGGAGAGTTGGGTAACAAAAGATAGTCCCAGGAGAAGAAACAGTACCTTTGATAAGATATGTGTCCACCCCCTATACTCATGTGAACATTTCCATTTACAAAGAACAGAAAGGAGGATTACAGAGTTAAGTCCAGATTAGTGTCAATGATGAATTTTCCTAAAATAGTCACATTTGAATTTGTACAGCCTGTTTTCACTGGGCTGAAGCCACTTACCATCTTTTATGTGATTATGATAGACTAGTGTAAATATGAAAGGCCTGCAACCACTACAGTAAATTCACTATTTGTACTAATCAGGACCTCTATTATATAGTTGGTTTATTAAACTTAGCATTATAGTAACAAAACTGTCATATTTGTCTATATCCTCTTCTGAATTTTTTTCTTTTCTCTTGTGCAACTTTTATTATTTTATTATTTTAATTTTTATTTATTTAAAGCAATGAGGTTTGAGTGACTTGCCCCAGGTCACATAACTAGGCAATCATTAAGTGTCTGAGGTCACATTTAAACTCAGGTTCTCCTCACTCCAGGGCCGGTGCTCTATCCACTGTACCACCTAGCTGCCTCTTTTGTATAACTTTTAAATGTTATTGATAGTCTTCTCTTTCTGCTTCTCTGTTTCTCCTCTACCACTATTTCTCTTTTACCTTACCACTTCCACCCCACTCCTTCCCATCTCTATCACTACTACCACTACTGTGGTGTGGTACACATTTAGCGGCTCATGGAACCAGGGAGATCTAGATTCAGATCCTCCCTTTAATTCATATTGGCCCAAATCTCTTAATTTCTTTTTTTTTTTTTAGGTTTTTGCAAGGCAAATGGGGTTAAGTGGCTTGCCCATGGCCACACAGCTAGGTCATTATTAAGTGTCTGAGACCAGATTTGAACTCAGGTACTCCTGACTCTATCCACTGCGCCACCTAGCCACCCCTACTTAATTTCCATCTGCTCTGGAACTTCTCTAGTAGGGTGAGTTATGGTGCTGACCAGCACTGGGAGAGGGAGTTGTCTCACTTGGGCATTTCCTACACAATGAAAATGGAGGTTCAGTATCCATTACCAACACTATCCATCAATCTTCTCCCCCCCCCCATAAAAACCCTTTTTTATAAGAGATAGATATAGTCAGGCAAAACAGGTCAATACATTGACCATCCTTTCATTTTACAGGTGAGAGAATTGAGGCCTGGAAAGGAGAATAATTTCCCCAAGGTTCCCTAACTAGTTAATAGTGGAGCAGGGTATAGACCTGCGGTCTCCTGATTCTTTATCTGGTCTAGCTCTCTTCCTTTATAAAACTGATAATGAAGTGGTCAGGGGAAAAAAAAATCAGGAAAACCTCTCTGCCCTTCCACATATCTTTGGGGAGGAAGAATCTGTTCTCCTTTTTCAAATCCAACAATCAAAAGACAACTTGATCACGGATCCTGGAAAATCCTTTTAGGTTAGGTCACTGCTGACTTCTCGGTGTCTAACTCCTTCCTTAGGTCTCTGGCTTGTGAAGGAGACCAGTTCAAGGAACAGAATCTCTGAGCTTGGGTACTGGTCAGAGACTGGCTAGGCTAGACAGATTTGTGGCTGAACAAGTCATGCAACATCCCAGACAGAGGGTCATCCTGCCTTCTGTGGAGGAAACTGCATCTCTAGTGATTAGATGAGCTACTCAACCTACCCCACTCATACTCTTGAGCCCTTCAAATCCTAGGTGGATGGATTAGATGATGTGACTAGCATTCCTGACTTGTTTCTAATATCCCACTATTTAACGTTGGATGAAGGCTTAGAGATTATTTTGACGTTGCTTTATGTGTTGTGGATTTTTAACAATCTGGTTAAACCTAAGAGCAATGTGGCTCGCAGCTTACAATCATCATGAAAGAAAATATAAACACTTCAAGGTTGTTGAAAAGAAAGATATCATTTTTTCCCATCCAAGTTCATAGACCACGCTGAAATCTATCCATTGAACATTACATTAAGAACCCCCAATCTTGTCTAAAATCTTCATTTTTCAGAGAAGGAAAGTGAGGCTAGGAGAGAGGAAATGATGTACCTAATGAGTATCAGTCAGGGATCCAGGCTACAACCAGGATTCAAACCCAGGACTTTTGACTCCAAATCTAGTCCCTTTGTTACTACATATCACTTTTTCTGATTGTGCAATAGTTCTCAAATTCACTATTATTTGGGAAGATAACAACCCCATTCCCAGCCAAGAGCAATAATTTCAAATAAAGTCACTGGCATCTTGGGTGTTCATGGAAGGAATGACAATGCTTTTCATTTCAATAACACTTTAAAAGGTTGACAAAGTGGTTTTTTTCTTAGAAAATCTTGTAAGGAGAAAATTTTAGGGATTATTAGCTCTTTTTTTTTTACAATAAGAGAAACTAAGGCCCCTGATGACATTATAGGAGACAGAGTCTGAAGGAAATTTTAATAATTATGTGGTCATACCTCCTCATTTTATAGATGAGGGAACTGAGGTACAAAGAATTCTGACTTGCCAAAGGACACATGGCCAGATGAGTGCTTTAGCTAGATTTGAACCCAGGTATTCTAATTCTGAGACCAGAGCTTTCCCAAATACAAAAAAAAAGTTTTCCTTTAATGGATGAGGAGGCAGTGGCAATGGGACAGGGGAAGCTCCCTCTAAGGGAAGAGAAGTTGGGGGTTTCGGCCGGATGACTGAAAGGGAGCCAGAGGTTTGGAGCCCTAAGAAGCCAGACTCTTCTTCTGAATTGAGGGTTTCTGAGTTAGCCAAGGAGAGGCAGCTGCTGCACTTCTCCACCAGCCCCAGTTGGAAGTAATCACCGATCCCTGGGTGCAATCAGCCGGTGGATGCTGATTGGCCTATTATGTTTGGTACCACTTTCCCTGGAGCTCTTGGGTGTTCATTAAAGGGCAGAGGCCAATCAGGAACAATCACAGGGAGGAGGGGAAGAGGGCCCAGCAACCTGACCCCTGGATCATCATTTCCTTGATGATGCCTTAGAGTCTCCACTGGTTCTCTTTTCTGTCTCGGGAGGGCAAGAGAGCTTCTCCAGCTATGGGAAATGAAGGCAACAGGAAGGGAAAGCCCAAGCTGTAAGGTGTCAAAGATTCGGAGCCACCAAAAGGTCTGGGATCTTACTCTCCATTTGCCACTGACCTGAGCAAATCAACATTTCCCTCTGGACCTCAATTTTCTTTGCTATAAAATCTTCCCAGGCAATTCATTTAACAAATATTCATTAAAAGCCCTACATTCTGCAACTTAAAAAAATTTTTACTGATGAAGCAGCATGGTGAGGTGGATAGGGTGCTGGACTTAGGTTCAAATCCTATCTCAGACACTTATTATATGTATATAACCCATATCAAAGCACTAAAAAAATCCCCTTTGTGCCTTAGCTTCCTCTTCTGTAAAATGAGAAATTTGGGCTTGATGTTTTCCAAGGACCCCCTCCAGGTCTAAATCTATCTTTTTTTTTTAGTTTTTTTTTGCAAGGCAATGGGGTTAAGTGGCTTGCCCAAGGCCACAAAGCTAGGTAATTATTAAGTGTCTGAGGCCAGATTTGAACTCAGGTACTCCTGACTCCAGGGCCAGTGCTCTATCCACTGTGCCACCAAGCTGCCCCCTTGTTCCTATGATCTTACCCTGTAGCTGTGGGGAAAAAAATTTCCAAACTAAAGGATTCCAGATTTAGAACTGGGGGTGGGGTGGAACTTTGAGGCCACTGAATCTAGCCTCTCCATCTTCCAAGAGAGGAAACGGAAGTATGGAAGTTTATATGATGTGCACAAATTCATACAGGTCTGACTATTTCCATGATCTTTCCTCTATATCAAATTATTTTGAGATAAATTAAGTTGTCTGCCCTCAAGAAATTTACCATCTAGTAAGGAGATGGAAATATATAAAATCAGAACAATAGAGTAGAAATGATAGGTTTAAATCTCCCTGTAAACCAAGCCTCAGGACCTGACAAAAATGTGCTTTTTTGGAGAGAAGGGCATCATGGCAGCTTGGCAAGGTGGAGAGGGCAAAGGAGGTCCTGGGTTCATATCCCACCTCAGATGTTTACATTCTCCAAACCTCAGTATTCTCATCTGTAAAATGGGAATAAAAACTGGGCAATTAACTTAAAAAAAATCTCTATTTGATAACAATAGAACCTACCTCCTAGGACTGTTGTGAGGATTAAACAAGGTAATATTTGTGAACTCATTCATCCTTAGCCAGTGGATTTAAGTGAAGCAGGCCTGTGCAGAGTCACCAGCCTCACTATTTAAATTTTAGCTATGAAGATGATGATGTCAGGTTCTGAACTGGAACCATTTTTATACGAAAGCCAAGGAGTGAATAAAAAAGGCTTCACGGAGGAGGCGATTTCTCACATTCCCTCCGGCTCTAAACCGTTTTATGATTTTTTATTAAGTTCGGTAAAAAAAAAGTTTCTGGCTCAGTGTGTCCTTAGCCTCTCTAGAATGTGCCGGGCTGACAGCTGCAGTGGGGCTTCAGAGAGTTGATGGTATCAGACCATTTAACCAGGCCCAGATGGGAGGGCCATCACCCCTGCTCTTCCAGAGCTCGGGTGTGATTTGCCAGGAGGCAGAGGCCCAGCGTGACGGTGGGATGAGATCAGTTCCCCCACGGTGCCAAGAGCCCTCGGCCTCGACAGAAGCTCGAACCCACAGATTGCTTATCATTCAACCTGCATCTCGCATCTCCAAAGTGCAGACACAAAAATGGAATGTCATAACATTCGCAGTTCAATAACGTTAGCTTCGTGACACAGCTCCAACTGTCAGAGGAGCCGGGAGGTAAATATTTCAGCAGGAGAAGGGCAGCTGAAGGGGCAATGGGGGAGAGAGGGCCAGGGCCTGGGGGGCTGGCAGGAGGGGTGGTGGGGGAAGCTGTGCATGGGGAGGCCCTTACAACCAAACCTCAGCACATTTAAAATATCCACACAATAAATCTAAGGCAAGTGACCAGGAGAGACTAAGGCCCGGAGAAAATATGAGCAGACATAAAGTCAGACACCTTTATTACTTTGGAATGTCTTCTAACAAGTTACGAGCCTACAGCTTGACCCTAACCTGTCATAGCATTATATGGCAGGAAACCAAGCTAGGCTTTAGAATTAAGACTGAGAAGGGAGTTGCCAGCTACCTCCGGGGGTCCTGGGCCCTACCTCAGAGGAAGGTTGTGCCACCCCCCTCCTGCTCAATGGCTATCAAAGTGACTCCCCTCCCCACAAAGCCCAAGAGACTAGGAGGGATATTTAAAGAGCTTGGTTGGTTCCTCCGCCAACAGACAGAGGTTTTCTCAACCTCACACCAAGGTGGGTGGTTTGCCTCCCAATTTCTCATTCCTGGGTCCTTACTTAGCATTATAGCTTGGAAAGAGCATTAGGACACAAAGCAGCAGGACTCCAAGGGATCTCAGAAGTGAGAAAGGGGCTTAGGACATAGTGTCAGGACTCCAAGGGACATTAAAAGAAGAAATATGAGAGACAGCTGGACTTGTTGCCAGACCCTAGCTGTATGACCATGGACAAGTCATTTAAACAAAGATCAAACACTACTACCTTCATTTTTTAAAAAAGTTGGCTTATGTACTACATAATTTTTCTATCTCTAATATTTTATTTTTTCATCAAGGATATGATTTTTTTTCTCATTACATTCAATTTTGATCAGTGTATAGCATGGAAACAACATAAAAATTATCAGACTGCCTTCTGTGGGGGAAGGAAGTGAGATTGGGAGAAAAATTGGGGGGAAGGGGGAGGGAAGGGAGGAAAATGTGTAAAATTCAAAACCTTACCAAAGAATGATCGGTAGAAACTACTATTGTATATAATTGGAAAACAAATAAAGTATTCATATAATAAAAGACAAATTTAAAAAGAGAAGCCCTGCTTTAAACCAGACTCTGAACCAAAAGAATGTTTTACAAATTAACAGCAACACTGTGAATTGATCAACTATGATGGATGCAGCTCCTCTAAGCAGTTCAGAGAGCTAGGACAACCCTGGGAGTTGTTATGAACAATGCCATCTACATCCAAACAAAATAAAAAAAAAAACAAAAAGCCCACAGAATCTGAATTGATACTATGTCCATTTTTTAAAATTTTCTCGTTTTTCCTTCATATTTTTTCCTTTTCACTTAGTCCAAATTCCTCATACACAAAATGAATACTATGTAAATATGTTAAACATAAATGTACATGTACAACATTCATTAGACTGTTCGCCTCTGAGGGAAAGGGTAGAAGAAAAATGTGTAACTTATATATGCAAGTGGATGAATGTTGAAAACCTTTCATATCATGTAACTGGAAAAACAAAATACCAAACAAAACAGTGCTTGGTCCGTATTAGGTGCTTAATAATTGCTTACTGATTGATTTATTGATTTAACATACAAATGATTTATTGACTGACTAATGAAAGTTGATTATTATTATTCTCACCCTTATTTTCAACTTGTCTCACTCTTACACAATTTGACCAAGCTCATGTGTCAGCTTAGTGGCTGAGCTAGGAAAAGCCTCAAGTCTCTCAGCTCCCAGTTTTGTGTTCCCGATGCTCCCTATTTCTGTCCCCCATGCTCTTCCACTTCTCAACCCCACCTTCTTCTCTAGTTTGTTTTATAGTTGAAGAAACTGAGGCAAACTGGGTTAGGTGACAAGCCAGTAAGTGTCTAAGACTGGTTTTGAACTCATAAAGATGAGTTCCACTGAAATATCACCCAGATGCCCCAATTTTCAACCTGCCTATGCTTAAAGACCTCAGATGAGGGGGAATCCAGCATGGCTAAAGGTATTTAGCCTAAAGGTACTGGATAGTTCCAATTATTTAGAAGGGATTTTTTTCTCTCTAAAAGAATTTAAATTGGTCTCTGTAGCTTCTGATCATTGCTTCTAATTCTGCCCTGAGTCCATCAGGATAAGGCTATTCCCTCCTCCATGTAGCCCCTCAAGTACATGAAGGCCATTCCCATGACTGCTTTGAGTCTTCTCCAGGCTAAATATCTCTATTTCCTCTTTTGAATCCTCATTCATCATGAATTTGAGCCTCCCCACTATTCTGGCTACTAGCACCCAGAGGAGAAACCTGACTAGCAGTTGGCACATCTCTGCTCCTCTGGGCAAAACTCTCATTCTCTGCAGTAAAACAAGTAGAGAAGATTCGAGATTTAGAGCCTGAAGGGACCAGAGAGGCTGCTGCTGGGTTAACTAGTTAACCCTTCATTTTCTGGATGAGGAAACTAAGGTGGAAAGAGATTAAATGCATTGCCCAAGTTCATGCAGCTAATTAGTTTTGGGGTAGGATTTGATCTCAGATCTTTCTGATGTTAAGCCAGAATTTTAGCTTACTGAGCCACCATTGTAACCCCATACTGATGTCCACCCAACTCTGAGCAGGAGGATATCAAAAGATCTGATTGACCATAATGGAACCAAGAAGCCATCACCAGTGTGTGTGTGTGTGTGTGTGTGTGTAAGGAAGAGAAAGGGAGGGAAAGACAGAGAAGGGAGAAAGAGAAGGGAGAGAAACAGAAGGGAAGAAAGAATGAACAGTGAAGGAATGGATGGGAGAGGAACTCTCGAGAGGATTCAGAGTAGTCATGGAAGGCTGGAACATCTCTAAGTAGGAAGCCTGTCAGTCCCAGGGGCTGAGGTAGAGAATAGACATAGTTCTATCACATTCCTTCTTACTCTCTAGGGTCAGGAGGATTCCCAGCAGTTTTGGCTGGGTCGGGATCACAACCAGGGGAGTCAGGGGAATTTTTCTAGTTTTCAGGTACCTCAACTTTTGGAAATCGAACCAAGCAGAGAATAGAGGGTGGAGTGAAACATCTAGGGAGCAGAAAGGAAAAGGAGACATGACTATTGTTTTCTGGGAAGAGGAGAATGGAGGGGAGGGGAAAGGAGGGCAGGAAAGGGGAGGAAAAAAGATCTGTGGATAGATTTCAGGGTATCTGTGAACTAGGTTGAGAAATTAAAATACCATCTTCATTTTCATCAGCTGTTCACTGAAATTTAGCATTTCCTATGGGCCACCCTGGCTTCACCAAAAGGATCCACAATACCCAGAAAGGCTGAGAACCCCTGATCTAGAGAGAGCGGGCTTGAAGATTACCTGGTTGAACCCATTCATTTGCAAGTGTGGAAACTGAGGCCCAGAATGTCTAAGGTCCTGGGCAGCTCTTTCCCCTGAACTACTCTGTCTCACACAAGCTAAGATTGTTGCCAGGGTTTCTGTACAGAGTCACATACCAACTGTTGATTGACCAGCTCTGAAGGCCAGGGCTACAAACCCAGGAGCCCAGGATGATGCCCCATGTGACTCAGGCTTTCTGCCCATCAGCAGTAGTGGGCACTCTTTGTGAGGCAACAGGAAGGGGGGCAAGGTGTTCCCTTGAGGTCCTTCTAAACTGGTGTTTCTATAGGGTGAGTGAAACCCATATGTTAGAGCTAAAAAGGGATAGTTGAGGCCATCCAGTCATTTTAGGAATGGAGAAACTGAGTTCTAGAGACAGGAAGTGATGTGGCCAGCTTATATAGCTCCAGAGGAAGGCTAGGGGCATCTCTCTTCACCCTTAGACCATGCATTTAGGCGGCCCCATTCATTCAGTCTTAGCAATTACACATGACTAGAGGAAAAGGAATCAGGACTAGGCAGGTTAGAGCCTTGGATAGAGACTCATTCACTACTGGAAGGAAAGGAAGAAAGATGCCTTCAGTATCAGAGGAGCTGTTTTATTACTTATGAACCAGTATGATCTTGAACGAGGCTTGTCTTTTTTCTCAGCCTCAGTTTCCCATCTATGAAACAAAGTTCATCCATGGCAGGGATGTGCAACCTTTATTTTAGTCACAGTCCAATTAGATATTTATAATATCATTTTCAGGTCACACAAAATAATCAACTTAAAAATTAATCTGCTATATATTTGGTCAAACAGCTCCTAGACTTACTGAATTTTGAGTCCCACCTGTGGTTGCCTTGGCAGTCCCAGAGCAAATGATTTTGATGGCCTTATATGGCAGGAAGGATGGTCCAGAGCATTGGCCTTGAGCACAGAAAGATGTGGGTTTGAGTCCTCCCAGACACTTACTAGTTGTATGACCCTGGGCAAGTCACTCAGCCCTAGTTCCCTCAATTTCCTCATCTATAAAATGGGGATAACAATCACTTATTATCTCCAGTTTATGCATCTGTAAAATGGTAATATTTATTTGTCATCTCTCAGACTCAGTTTCCTCACCTGTAAAATAAAGGGGCTGGACTTGATAATCTCTAAGTCCTGTCCAGTTATACCTCTATGGTTCTATAGCCCTGTTTCCTCCTTTGCCTTGTCATGTCTCAGGTGCTGGCTATACAGCAATTATTTGATACCGAAAGGGACAGCTGGGTAGCATAGTTCCATATATCACCAGCCTAGAGTCAAGAAGACCTCAGTTCAAATTTGGCCTCTTACTAGATGTATGACCTTGGACAAATGACTTATTTTTTGTCTCAGTTTCCTTGTCTGTTAAATGGGGGTAATCATAACACTTACCTCCCAGAGTTGGTTGTTCTGAGGATCAATTCAGGTAATATTTATAAAACACTTTAGTGGAGTTGTAGACACTAAAAAATGTAAGTTACTACTACTACTACTACTACTATTACTACTCCAATGATAACTCTGCAGTCTTATGATAAGCTGATTTCTAAGTTTTCTTCTGGCTCGAAAGCTTAACATTTATAAGATTCCTCACCTTATTGTAGGTGTCTTGGGTTTGAATGAAATAATATATAATGCATTTGACAAATCTCATCCATATATATATATATCCATATGTGTATTTAGTTACTAATTATGGTGATTATTAGAAAATGGAAGTGAGGTCTTCATATCCTTCTGTTATTCACCATTGTTTACCTCCTACAGGGCTCCCCAGTTGCTATGGCTTGGATCTCACTCACCCCCAAATCTATCTCCTTCTGCCCAAGGCCAGGCCTATGGCAAGCTACCTTCTCTGCCAGGCCTTTGTGTATGTCTGAAGAGGGAGTCTGGTAACACTAGGATGCTTAGACATCAATTATAATGGGCTTCCAATCCCAATCCTATTCTGCTTCCACTTGGGCCCATCAGAGCCTCTATCTCTGAGGGGCTTCAGGATAGATGGCCAACTGCTTCTGCAGGAGACAAGAGAGACAGGAAGGATCTCTCTCTCTCTCTCTCTCTCTCTCTCTCTCTCTCTCTCTCTCTCTCTCTCTCTCTCTCTCTCTCTCTCTCTCACACACACACACACACACACACATGCACAAAACACGAGTGAAGAATGAACTTGATCATTTCCCTGGATCTCATTACCATCTGTCAGCAGACAGTGCTGACCCTGGAGAAAAGGGGGGGGGTCCCACTTCTAGGATGTACTGGGGCTGCTGACCCTGCTCTCCCTCCTTCTCTAATCCCCATGCACCTCTCCAAGGAACTGCCTCCCATCCTCTCTTTCCATGGCCCCAGGAGGATCAATTTGATGGAGAGAGCAGCTGGTCGGGGGACCAGGAGGCAATGCTCTGCTGGCTGCTGGTACAGCAGTAGCAGCCATAGCAGCAGCCGCCCACAGAGCTGGTTCAAGCATCTCTCTTCTCCTTTCAGTCTGCCCGTTCCTCCTACCTGGGACAAGTAGCTACAGGCTGGCAGCACCCTCCCCGAAACACCTGCTAAGGTTGCCCTGAACCAGAGCAAGCCCTTCAGCTCCTCCCAGCTTGGGGAGGAGAGAGCAACAAAAGACTCCACTAGCAAGAAGAGACTTGTCTACCAACTGGCAGAACAACAGAAGGCCAGGGCAGGTGACAGGCAGTCAGGGTTTACTTTATTACAGGAAGTGGATAGAGAACCATTTGACTATATGGTAACCAGAGGGGAAGGGACCAGGGTGGAGGTGGGGGCCAGATGTGTGAGGTCTATTAACCCTTTAATGTTCCGGGCAGCTGGTCGAATGATGTCCCTCTCCGTCCGATGACAGCAGCCAGGCCAGTAGGGTCTCTGAAGATGTCAGTAGCCCTTTGAGCTGGCTAAGTTAAATCACTATGTGGCTGACTCCCCACTGTGCTGATCTGAAAGGGGAGTTCCTTCATTCTCCTTTTCTCTTTCCTTCTACATAAGGGCCCCTAGTTGATGGAAAAGAACAGAGAGACACAGGAACTCCTGTTTTCTCAGTAGTCCCCCCCCTTGCGAGGCCCTCCCCCCTTCTTTCCCCAGGGCCTCTTTCTTTGGGGATGGGTCTCAAGTCCCTTTTTTCCTCAGTCAGAACCACTTCTATGGGAGTTCTCACATCCCTCACAGAAAGACCCAGGCTTAATTAGCTAAAGCCCATCAAGGGCTTTGAAGATGAAGAATGTTCAGTATTAAAAACATTCCAGTCCTAAGTAGCACCCTTTCATCCGAAGAGCTCACGGCTCTTTGCCAACATTAACTCACTGTTGTTCTTGGGTTTTTTGGTAAGCTCTGTCCACAAAAAAGCCAAATGTAGTGAGTAGAATATTGGCCTAGGAGTCAGGAATACGTGAGGTCAAATTCTATCTGGGACTTCGATGGGTAAGTCATTCAATCTCTCTGAGCCTCAGTTTCTTCATCTGCAGAATGAAGGGTTTGAACTAAATGGTCTCTAAACTAAATAGTCCCTTTCTCCTCAAAATCTGTGATCTAGGAACTATTCCTCTGTTTATAGGGGCTAGTCCTCTGTTTATACAAGAAAAGAAGACAAGTTACAATGAAATGAATAATATACCAGATGGATACTCCATGGAAGATTTGTATAATTTTTTAAAATGCATGAGACTTTCAACAACAAAATAATAGACATTTATTAGAATAATTATAATATTAGAATGACATTTATCGAATGTGTTAGGGTTTATCTCATTTGATTCTCACAACAGCTCTATGTATAGGTGCCAAAAGCATTTTTCCACTTTACAGATAAGGAAACTGAGGTTCACAATGGTTAAGTGACTTTCTTATGACGAAGAGGTCACAGATGGGTTTTAGCTACATCAGAGAGACTTAGACCCTGGAGACCACAAATCCATTAAAATATGGAATTGGCTAAAAAAAACTAGAGACAGATTCGAGGTCTGTTGATTCCTAGCTCAGCAACAGTAACCGGGCCCACACTGTCCTCTAGCCTAGAGAATTAGTCAAGGAGAGACAATCCTCTCACCCTCGCCCCCTCCCATCCCCTCCTTGAAATAGTATGCAATGGTTTAAACCAAGGCTGAGTTGGCATCTGTACTGACCCCAAGGGAAGGGTCAGGGAAAGCAGACTCTTCAGTCCCACAGGACCAGGGCCAGGCTGGCTCAGTGAACTGGCAGTCTGAGCTGGTGAGAAATCCCACAGGCACCTCTCCCTGGGCTTTCTGCACCATCCTCTTTGGCTCAGCCTGGCTGACTGGCTGGCTGGCTCCACTTGGATGCCCCAGCCCATAGCATCCTTGACCCTCACTGCCTTTTCCCCTCTTCCAATTTCTCCCCTCTTTCCATTTGGGCTCCTTTCCCCTGATTGCACAGAAATCCACAGGGCAATTAGAAGGAGACATTAATATTTAAACAAGGTCAGCTTCAGAACAGGGAAATCAAATGGCTGAGGCAGGCAAGGTAGGAAAACCCAGGTGCAGGATGGGGATGGTGGGGGGAGCTTCCCTAAGGGCTACTAGAATGGCAAAGGAGAGAATGTGGAAATATAAGTGACACATTTCTAAACCACCTTGAGGCTTACAAAGGACTTTTTCTAAAACATTCTTAGGAGGCAGGTAATACAAGTATTAATCCCCCCCCCCCCATTATACAGATTAGAAGACAGGTTTTGAGAGAGGTGTGACAGTGATACACAGCTGGTAAGTACTGGAACTGGCATCTTTGTTTAAGGCAGTATCCCTTAGTGGATAGGATTCTGGACTAGGGCCACAAAGGCCTGGGTTTATATCCTTCTGCCTTAGGTCCATTCTAACTGTGTGTCCTGGGTAAGTTACTTAACCTACTTCCTTATTTCTCTAACGGGAATGATCGTAACATCTATTGCAAAGGGTTGTTGAAGAGGTCAAAAGAAATAATGTACATAAAATGTTATGTAGTAGAGTGGTGTCCCTGAAGTCAAAAAGACCTGAGTTCAAATCTGACTTCAGGTACTTACTAATTGTGTTGCCCTGGACAAGTCACTTAATCCTGTCTGTCTTTGTTTCCTCATCTGTAAAATGATATGGAGAAAGAAATGGCAAACATTCCAGTATCTTTGCTAAGAAAATTCCAAATGGGGTCACAAGGAGTCAGACACAGTTGAACAACCACAACCAAAAACTTCAAAGCCTTTTGTTAAATGTGAGTTACTGGTATTAGTGTTTCATTTTTATTATTATCTTTGGTTTTTACAGCACTTTAATCCCCAAATAAAGGCAGCTAAGTGATACAGTGGATAGAGCACCAGCCCTGAGTTCAAATCTGCCCTCAGACACTTGATACTGGTTATTTGACCTTGGACAAGTCATTTAACCCTGTCTGCCTCACATTCAGGGTCATCTCCAGTCATTCCGATTCATATCTGACCACTGGACCTAGATGGATTCAGAGGGAAAAGTGAGACTGGTGACTTAGCACAGCGCCCCTTCATTCGCGTCCAATGCATGTGCTTGTCATGGTATCACCTCCCTGATGTCATGCTCTTCTTTGAGAACAAGGAACAAGCATCAGAATCAACATCAATTCCACAATATATTTTTGCCCTCTCCTTGACCCTGAATCATCCTTGTTAAGAGTAAAAAAAAAGAGGAGGGGAAGATAAACAAAACTAACCCACACAAAGCCCAACAATATATGTAGTCTTCTTCACCCATAGCCCCTTATCCTCTGTGAGAAAGGAAGATGGTATGAATTACTGTAGCTACTGTTGCTATCACTCTTACCATTACTATACCCGTGATGGGGATGAAGACATCTTCCAACTCACCATGCAACACTATGTTGCCTTTAGTGGAAAGAGTGATGGTTTTGGAATAGACAGATTGGAATTCATTTTCATCATCTGAAAAATGGGTGTGGGAGCCAACTAGACAGTCTATGGACCCCTGGCTGACTCTGGAATTCTACAGTTCTATGGGACCCTGGGGACAGTGATCAGCCAGATATTTTCACCCTCCCCCCCTCCATAAGAGAAACCCAAATGCACACTCTTCCCACTCAATCTGACATGTCATTATTCTCCTTAAGTGACCCTGGAATGGCAGAGTTGGAAGGGATCTTTGGGGTCATTCAAACCAAGCTGTTCATATGATAAAAGGAGGAAACTGAGGCACAGAATATGGGAAGAGACTGGAAGAAAGGAGAAGAGGGAAGGGAAGAGGGAGGGAATGATGATTGGCAAAGTTTTTGTTGTTGTTGTTGGGTAAATAGCATTTTATTTTTTTCCAATTACATGTAAAGATAGTTTTCAGCATTCGTTTTTTATAAGATTGCAAAGATGTTTTAATATATTAAAGAGTTAACTATGGACACCCCTGCTGAGTACCCACTGAACCTAATTAAGTTAGGAAACACACCAAACTGAACCAATTAATTAATCTCTATTTCCGTCAAGATTTCAAATTGATATAGATTAATCAGAATACTAGTTTGTCAGTCCTAGGAAAACAAACCTCCTAACAATGATGGTTAGGCAGGATTTACAAGTACATTTGGAAGCCAAATGGGAAAAGAAATGATGAGAACTCCATATCCAATGCAGTATTGGCTGCTCCCTGATAGAGAAGGTGACAAGTCAGTCCCCAGAGCCCATAGAGAGCCTAGAGGGTCTGTATTAGACTTCTACTTCTGACACTTGCTCTTTTCATGATTTCAAACAATTCACTTAATCTGCATAGGCCTCAGTTTCCCAGTTTGTAA
This sequence comes from Macrotis lagotis, assembly GCF_037893015.1. Lineage (NCBI taxonomy): Eukaryota > Metazoa > Chordata > Mammalia > Peramelemorphia > Peramelidae > Macrotis > Macrotis lagotis. The sequence goes on from NC_133658.1 coordinate 58,783,228, forward strand.
AATGAAGAGGTTAGTCCAGATATAAAAGCAGCTAGGTGATGAAGTGGATAGAGCTCTGGGCTTGGAATAGGGAAGACCTGCGTTCAAATCTGGCCTCTGGTGTTTACTTAGTTGTGGCACCCTGGGTTAAGTCACTTAACCTGTTTGTCTCAGTTTCCTCAAGGAGATGGAGAGGAAAAAGGCAAACCACTCCAATATCTTTGCCAAAAAACCCAACACTCTAAATGGGATTACAAGGAATCAGACTAAACAACAGGAGTTCAGAAAGTCTTTTTTTTTCCCAGCTCTAGCCAAACCTTCAATGATAGGAAATTTACCACCTTATATGGTAATCCATTCCATTTAGGGACAGTTCTGATTGTTAAAATGCTTTTCCCCTTCTGCTCCCACTTCTGTCCCTGGAATCAAGTAGAAAAAAGTCTAATTTCGTTTTCATAGGATAACCCTTCAAATATTTGAAGACAGCTAGGATGACTACCCCCCCAACCCCACAAACTTCCTCTTTTCCAGCCTAAACACCCCCAGTTCCACCAATTGTTACTCATGGCATAGTCTCAAGTGTCCTCCCATCCCTATCTGTTCTGCTCCTTTGAATGAACCGACAGATCCATGTACTGTCCAAACTGTAACTCCCCAAAACGAACACAATACTATTCCAGATATACCTATTGTCCAATAGTAAAACTATCACAATTCGCCTCCGGATCCCTCCCAGGCTTCATTCCCAGTCTTCTCCATCCTCCTCTTCTGAGAGATAATTACATACTGCCAAATGGGGCCCAGATGGTTGACACCAGTTAGCTTGATGCTCTCAGTCCAGAATTCAAAAGCGTAAGGGTGATCCCTGGTCTCTGGAGGGAATTTTTTCCCCTCAAATCTTACAACTCTGTAGTAGGAAAAAACCATCATTAAGTTGGCACATGAAGTTTCTAAAACAAGGTGGGACTCTTTCTGGAATCCCAGATTTAAACAGGAACTTGGAAGCAGCGAGGTGACCCAGTGACATAAGTGCTGGTCCTAGAGTAAGGAAGACCTGAGTTCAAATCTAGTCTCAGACAACTCACTAGCTGTGTGACCCTAGGTAAGTCATTTAACCTTTGCTTGCTTTAATTCCCTGGAGAAGGAAATGGCAATTCATTCCAGTTTCTTTGCCAAGAAAATGTCAAAGACAGTATAGTCTACAGGATCCCAAAGAGTTGGACGTGATTGAAAACAAAAAACCACTTTGACTTCAATTTGAAAATACTCTGGCTATACTTAAGTGTCTCCTCCTTGAGTGTAAGCTTCTTGAGGACAGGAACATTTTAATTTTTTGTCTTTGAATGCCCACAGTGGCTGACTCAGAGCTTGGTCCATAGTAGGAACTGAATAAATGATGTTTGGTTGATTATGTATATGACTTGTCTTCCCAACCCGACAGGGAGAATCTGAGTTGGGGAGAGAAGAATGGGGTAGAGATTGTGTTATATTCAGAGCATCTGATATAATACTAAGCAGGCTGGAGAAGGAATATAATGGAAAGAATCTAGAAAGAAGTCTGAAATCAGAAGCAGGAGAGAGCTGGGTAGACTGTCCTCCCAGCTGTGGGACCGTCACTTGATTTACCAAAAGGAGACTTTGTCTAAATGGGGATGATAACCATCGAAAAGGGGTCTGGGGAGGCTCAAACGAGATCATTTCTATGTAAAGTATTAGGTGAATGAAAGCTCTTTTTACTCAGCACATGGGTTTTTCATCCATCTAGAGAAGACAGCTCATCCACTTGCCCCTCTCATTTTGCAGTTGGGAAAACTGAGTTCCAGGGAGGTTAGGCCCAAGGCTATATGGGTATTATCAAATGAGATACTATTATCTGCCCACAGATCTTGAGTTCTTGCCCTAGACCTCAACCTGGGCCCTCAGGAAGAATCTGCTCCATATAAGCAGGGCAGGCAGTCTGATTGGGAAGGTGGGGCCTTGCTTTGGATCAGGAAGGAGGAGACAGAGTGAGTCTTCCCTCCTTCCTTCAAAGTTCCATTGCAGCTGTTCATTCCTTATGGATCCCAGGGCCCCAAGCAGTGAGGCAGAGGTCCTGACCTTCCCTGGGGAGTGAGTCTGCAAGACTTCTCCAGGACCATCTCTAGGGAGGTCATATGTCCCCAGGTCAAGGGCTCTCTCTGGACAGCTTGACAAAGACTTCTTCCATCAGAAGCCTTGGGATTTGGTGGAGGAGGGAGAGGAAGGAAGGAGGGGAAAGAGACGGAGGAAGAAGGAGATGGAAAAGAGGAAGGTGGTAGAGGTAGAGGAAGAGGAGGGAGAGGAGGAAGGGGAGGGAGAGGTAGAGAGAAAAGCAGGATGGGAGGGAAGAGGGGGAGGGCTGGAGGGAGGGAGAAGGATTCTAGCATTCAGCTTCCCTCAACTCCTAGGCTCAGCCCCAGGACCTTGGAAAGTAGCCCAGTGGGGTCAGACAGAAAAGGAAGCATGTACCAAAGTGCAGGGAACAGTCAGGGCCCAGCACAAGCTGAGAGGGCAGTTTCTGGTAGAGGAGAGAGAGAGCCCCTGTTGGGAATATAGCAACCAGAAGGAACAGGCCCTGTGGCCCAGAACCTTTTGGGAACATGGAGAGTGTCCACAAGCTAAGGAGCAAGGGCTAGGTCTTCCCAGGAGAACCTAGCAAAGCTCCAGTCTGGCCTTCTAAGACCTTCCAGTACTATGAGAGTCAGGAAGAGGAGAGAAACTCAGAGATCCTGTCATGACTTGATCCATCTTGCAGGCCAAATCATGGCAGCAGATACCTTTCCAGGACAGTACTACAGTACCATTTTTTAATATCAGGAAAAGTATAACCTACATCCCTCACTCCTTCCTTTTCTTCTCTCATCCTTCTTTCCTTCCTCCCTCCCTTCCTTCCTTTCTGTCCTCCTCCTCTTCCTCCTTCCTTCCTTCCTTTGTTCCTTCCTACTTTTCTGTCCTCCTCCTTCCTTCCTTCCTTCCTTCCTTCCTTCCTTCCTTCCTTCCTTCCTTCCTTCCTTCCTTCCTTCCTTCCTTCCTCCCTCCCTCCCTCCCTTCCTTCCTTCATCTCAAAAATTTAATTAATATCTTTTATCTCTATCCTTTTCATTTCCCAATACTGTCCTCTCTCATCCCACAGAATCCACTTGGTATAACCATAAGGTCGGAGGGTTACAGAAGATGTGTCAGGCCTATTAGGCAAGGTACCAGAATCATATAAAAAGCTTAAGGAGAAATGAAAGGTGATTCATGGAACCAGATGATGATAAATGTTTAATTTGAACTTTGTGTGAAACTATAACATATGTTTACTACTTGTGGCAAATAACATGTATTTGATATGTATTGATGTATCAAGTATCACTGCTTTATATGCTTTTAAGCCATAATATGGTATATGACATATGTTTCTATAGGGGATCTGTATACATGATCACTGAAAAATCTCATACTGTGAAAAACTTCAGTCTCTCTACAAAGAAAAAAAGTCAAGAAAAATTGACCAACAAAATGACTACATTCAGCAGTGTATATGCCATTTCACTCCCATAGTCCTCCACCTCTCTATTGAAAGGAAAGAAATGTGTTTTACCTTCTTTCAAGTCTTATTGTATTTCTAGAAATTCCCCAATTTTGCCATTTCTTATAATACAGGAATATTCTGGTACCTTGGTTTAAGCTATACCCCAAGCTTGGGCACTTCTTTGACTGCCAATCTCTTTCCCAAGTGTTAGTCTAACTGATAGCTTGTACATGGTAAGGAGGATTTGGGAGGGAGGCCATACTAATTTAGGTTAGTGTCTTTTTTCCTAGGGGGCAACACAAGACAGAAGCATTAACGTACCTTCTAGATGAGCCAAGAATGTATTTTTTCAGTGGCCAAGAGTTGGGGAGAAGAAGAGGAGTAGGAGGAGGAGGAGGAGGAGATGGAGATGGAAACCAAGATGAAGGAAGAGATCAGACACCTCCTGGTCTGTGTTCTCTCTGCCCATAAACATACCACAACACACACTGGCATGGATGCCCACTCACACTGGCATGGTGAACACACAGATGTCATTATGTACAATACAAATGACACTCCTTCCAGGGGGACAGATGCACCAACTGAGGCAACTTGCTTAAATGTGGAGAGAAGGATCCTTCATGTGCTGGTAGTGGAGAACAAAACTACAAATCTTCTGTACCTCTGTGTATCTGCACACAGAATTCTGCTACCAGTGGTAGAGTGAAAAGACCCTCTCTCATGCTTTCTCCCTTCCCACCTTGGTCAACGCCCCCCTTCATTTCTCTCTCTGGACTTGTAGTTTCATCTCCAAAAGATGGGGGGCTAATGGCATTGTGGATAAAATACTAGGTCTGAAAGGAGGAAGACTCCTCTTCCTAAATTCAATTCCAACTTCAGACACATGCTAGTTATGTGACCCTGGGCAAGTCATTTAACCCTGTTTGCCTCAGTTTCCTCATCTGTCAAAAGAACTAGAGGAGGAAATGACAAACTACTCCAGTATCTTTGCCAAGAAAACTTCAAATGGGATCACAAAGGGTTGGAAATGACTGAGTAAGAGCAACTGGACAGATAAACTTTAAGGTCCCTTCCAGTTAGAAATCTAATGATTTCTTTGTCTCTTTCTAAACAGATATGAGAAAATCCACACACATTTACACGAAAATTTTCATGTAATTCATATTCATAGGCTCCAGAAAGAATGTAACTGCTCTTTTGACTTGTTATATAATGCACATAGACCTAGAGGGCAGAAACAACACATTTCCTCCGTTCCATTGGAAATAAGCCAAGCAATGAAGGACATATAATTGACAGAAAAAAAAAAAGAGAATTGGCTTTAGAGTCAGAAGCCCTGAATTCAAATTCTTTCTCTGTGGGACATTGGGCAAATCATCCCTACTCAGTTTCCTCATCTCTAAAATAGGTCTTTAGAGTCACTTCCTAAGAAGAATCACAGCCTAGACTAGAGAGCAAATCATCCCTACTCAGTTTCCTCATTTATAAAATCAGCCATAACAAATGATTTCAAGGTTTCTTTGAGGTCTAAGATTCCTGGGGACTCATTTTGTTTATGGAATGGAGAGGCAGACCCTACATCCCTCAGTTTCATGTATTTTCTCTGCTGTTTTATCCCTCATTTCACTCTCCTCCCTCCTGCCCACCACACACCCCAGAGCCTAACCCTAATCACAACCTTCAGCCTCCCCTCCCCTTCCCTTGCCCTCCCTAATACTGCCTAGTGGCATCTCCCATTCCCATCTTCTTGAAAGGGAGGGGTACCCCACCTGTGGCTCAGAAACAACTTTTGTCCCCACTGAGTGATTAGAACCACAGACAGCAGGCAGCCTCCTGCCCCTCCTCAGCTTCTGGGCTGGCATCCAGCCTCCTAGCCAGAAACAGAAAGGAGGGGCAACCACCAATCACCCGCCTCCCACAGATCAGAGAACAGATCTGGGGCTGTGTTCACGTGGCCCACTAGCACTCACTGCGTGGCCTGACCAGGACCAGAGCAGCCACACGGTCTCATGCCGCAGGCTTTCTGTCTGCACTGAAACCTCCTATTAGGGAGGAAGGCTGCCCAGGCACCAGCCCAGGCCAGCAGAGATCCCCATGGAAGAGCCTGTGAGGGTAAAGGAAGCCCTGGCAGGGCCAAATACCACAGGCCTGCAGCTTGAAAGGGCCCCCACCCAAAGAGACAGCAAGACAATTATCAACAGAAAAGCATATCAACTATATAGATTTATAGAGGGAGGAGAAATAGGAGGAGGCTAGGAAATAATCCAAGGGGAAAAAAAGGACATTGTTATTGGTTGTGGCTGGAAGAAAGGTAGAAAGTACAGGAGATCTGGAACCAAAATTATCTGGATTCGAATCCTGGATCTGCATCTCTGTCATGTTGGGAATCTTTCCCTCTTCTAGTCTCGGCTTCCTCTGTTGTATAAATGAAAGGTTGGGCTGAGGTGTTCTCTCTAAGGTCTTTTGGAGGCCCAAAAGCCCTTGCATGGAATATTTTCTTTCTCCATCCAAGAAAGTCTACCCAGTTTTGAAAGCATAGCCCAGTACCACCTATTCCAGGAAGCCTTCCCTGATTCCGCCCCCCCCCCCCCCAAGGGCTACTTCCTTTCCCCTATCTTTGCACATCACTTATCACCTCATACTTTTTTTTTAAATCCTTGCCTTGTATTATCTTGTGTGATAATTACCCAAGTATGAGTCCTGTCTCTCCGTAAAAGAGATTATAAATCGCCCTCAGGCGAGGACTAGGTCAACTTGGCTCCCTTCCTGTTACCAAGCACAGTGAGTGCTTTTTTCCCACAGTGGGTGCTTAGTCTGTATCTTTGGAATTAAACTAGAAACCCTCAGTCCTTGGGGATGTGGGGAGCCAGAAGTAGCTAGGGAGGACTCCCTTGTGACTTCTCTAGTTTGTACATATTACCCTAAGGCATCATGACCTGGCTGGATGTCAGCAAAAACTTGAGGGGTTCTTCCAGACAGAATGCTTTTAGCCTCTGGCAGTGTCTGCATTGAGCTTCCCTTGGGAGTGACTGAGGCAGGGAGGGGAGGGAGCAAGGAGGAAGGTACCCTAAAGAACAAGACCAGTGAGAAGAGAGGGAAGTGAGCAACAAAGTTGAGGGTGGAGCTGATGCTTGAGTCTTGCCCTCCCATTGACTGGTCTTCCTTTTCCCATTGGAAGAAATCAGATTTTTAGAGTGAGAAGGGACCCCAAGAAACCAACCATTTCAGAAGTCCTTGTCCATTTGGGGTTCATGGAACCCTCTGGCACTCTGGTGACACATATGGTCCCCTTGTCAAAATTTTGCTTGTTGCTTAAATTCCTGAGGGAAATGCTAATTTTCAACTGATGATGATGATGATGATGATGATGATGTTTGTCCTTCATTCTCAAAGAAGCCCATAACATCAGGAAGGTGACAAGTGGATGAACTGGATTGGGGGGGGGGGGGTTGTGCTAAGTCATCAGTCTTACTTTCTATTCTGGTACAAAATGGGTCTGTATGAATTGGAAGGGAGATGGCCTTGGATGAGAGGTGATTAGACAATTCTCAGCTACAGGTTAGTGAAAGAAAGATGTAATTATTTCCCTATTCAAATTCAGGAACCCTGTGAAATCTGGATTCAGGATCTAATCCAACACCCTCATTTTATAGATAAGGGAAACTGAGGTCTAGAAAGTTAAAGGACCTTTCCAAAATCATGCTGCCAGTGAGTGATCAAACCAGGATTTCAACCCAGATTCTAGATCTAATGTTCTTTTCCACTATTGGAGAGAGGGTTTTTGTTGTCAGAAGAGGGAGACTGGTGAGGTGGGGAAGGGGAGGCCTAGGGGCTGTTCACTCAAGGTCTCCCCAAAAGAGAGTCCCAGACTCTTGGCAGATCCCAGAGAGTTTGAGGATGGAGGTGATCCTCTTCCTCCTCTCTCTGGCTCTCCCTCCTCTTCCACACACCCCCAACTTAGTTCTGAAGAGCCCAGGAGACCGAAGCCTCAGGCTCAGAGGGAGGGCTTGTTCACCATCTGTCCATCCACTCCCCCTCCCATACCAAACTGCATTGGTTTCTCTTCTCTGCTCCTTTTCCTCCCTTCATTGGCTTGGGCAGAGCTCATCTCACCATAGTACACGTGACCAGGGCCTCCCAAGAAGAGAGGTGACTCTGGGGTTCTCCAAAGGAGGTTCGGGGGACCCCTCATGCCCTCTTGCTACTCATTCACCCACCCACCCTTCACACTGGCAAGTGATAAAAACAGCCTCAACAGCTCCTGTGATGTATGTGACATTCTCTTTTCCCTCCCATGCCCCCCACTAGAGAATCCTGGATTCCAGCCAAAGCCACCGTCTCCAGTCTAATTCTCTGCCCTGGAGCCAACAGTATCAATCTGGGGCCTGAACACACACATACACACATACATACACACAAAATATTCATACACACTCATACAAACACACACACACACACACACTCACACTCACACTCACTCATGTAGTGACATAGAGACAGACAAGCATTCTGGCCCCCACCAGTATACACAAACACACAGCCAGACCCTATGCCCCCAGAGGATGAAGGGGGAAGGGGAAGCCAATCAGGAAACCCACTTGACTTGTCTGAAATGGCAACAGTTTGTGAACTCCTGCCAAGAAAAGCTCTGAGAAGGGAGGGGAGGGGAGTCTCAACAGGACCGGCGTGTCTTCTTAAAGAGAGCGGCTGATAACGGCCTTGTGGGAGACTCACTGGGCAGGTTTCTCCCCCATCCGGTGTGGGGGGACATGTTGGGCTCCTGCTGATTAGTCACCCAGAGCCTGGCTTCCCTTGAACGCACCCCACCCTTGCCATTCACAACTTGGCAAGGGGAGGCAGGGCATCCACCCCAACTGGTCCAGGATCCAGTTATTCCCAGGAGGGTGAGGGGGGCTTGGCTTCCCTGGGCTGGGACTTGCTGGAAAGTCATCTCCAAGGAAACCCTACACCCAATTTTAGCTCTCTCCTACACTCCTAGGGGACACACTGCTGAGTTCTTCCTTCCCTGAGACCACTGATAACCAAGAAGAAGAGAGAGAGATCAGTCAGTCAATAAATACTTTTAAAGCATCTTCTCTGTACTAGACACAGTGACACAGTGCTATGGGTTAGAGATACAAAGAAAAGGAAACCTGAGACCCTCAAGGGGTTCCCAGGTGAACATGGGAGGCAGATGACCTGAAAACAGCCACATACAAACAAATTATGGTCATGGGAAGTAGGGGCAGGGGATCTTAGTCCCTGGAGTGGGGGAATGAGCCAATGCAAATCTCTGTGCCTCAGTTTCCTTATCTGTAAAACAATGACATTGAACTAAATGATGAATAAACTGTCTTCCATCTATGATCCAACCTCTTTAGTATGCCATCACCTGGTCCAATAAAAGAATATCCCCCAGTTTAAATCCTGAATTTTGCACTGACTAGAAGTGTTTCCTTGAATAAATCACTTCATTTCTCCATTTCTTCATCTGTAGTATGAATGATCACTGTCCATCCCTCTCACCCAAGATCCTAAGTCCAAAGCTACCATCACATGGGTTTCTATTGAAGGATATGACCTGCCAAGTGTCTATTGAGTATTTTAGGCAGTAAATACCTTAGGGATTGTTTCAAATCTAAAAATGACTAGTGAGATGCTGCGTGAAGTAAGCAGAAGCAAGAGAACATTGTACATATTAACAGCAACATTGTGAGATGACCAAGTATGATGGACGCAGCTCCTCTCAGCAGTTCAGAGATCAAGGACAATCCTGAAAGCCCTGCTAGGGACATTGCCATCCACATCCAGAGAAAAAACTATAAAGTCTGAATGCAGGGCGTTGCAGACCATGTTCACTTTTAAAAAATCTCTTTTATGTTTTTCCTTTCTTTCTCATGGATTTTTCTCCCTTAGTTCTAATTCCTCTTTCACATGACTAATATGGAAACATGTTAGACATAATTGTAGATGTACAACTTTTACCAGACTGTTCACCACCATGGGGAAGGGGAAAGGAATGGAGGGAGGTAGAAAAATGTAGAACTCATAGATTTGCAAATAGATGAATTTTGTAAACTACCTTTGCATATGGTTGGAAAAATAAAATATTTTTAAACGTGTCTCATAAGGAGGAAAAGACATATTAAACAATGGAATTGAAAAATAAAAATAAAACCAGTAAATAAATCAAAGTGATCAGTGAGAGCTTGGCCATTTCAGGAAGGTTTCATAGAATGATTGGGGCTCGAAGGAAGTATATGATGATTTTGACTCTTAAATTCTTCAGAGATGATCCACCTTGAGACACATCCTCCAGCACTAAGCATAATACCTGACAAATGTTCAACAAATGAATGCCTGAGACCTAGGCCAAAGGATCCCGTTTGCCCTTTCTAAAGAAGATCCAAGCAAATCTCCGAAATATTAGAGGCTTATTGGCAGATCTGAATCATCATTTTTATTTTATAAAATAAATCATCAAACACTTAATATCAAACAACAAAACAACCAACTAAACTTACTTAGTAACTACATGTAACTTTGTTTCAACAAGTGCACTATCTTAACTCTCTTACCCGACTCCTCTCTCAAAATTCTTATCAGAATGCTGAGCTTGCCCATTCATTCCCTTTAACTTTCCTCTGACACAATGATAGTAAATGTTCTGTCTTTCTGTTTTTGCTTTTATCACCTTGCATTGTTTCTGAAAAGGAAGCTCAAAATCTACTCCATGCACAATGTAGAAAAGGTTGCTTCAGGGCAGACCAGGGAGGGGAAGGAACTTCACCAATTGGGCAAACAGGTGGTGCCAGGCTGTCGTGGGTGAAGGGAAGGAACAAAGGACCCACAAGGAGAGCAAACTTAGAGAGGTCCCTCCCAGAGTCTGGAACTTCCAAGAACAGCTCAGATGATAGAGAAGCATCGGGAAAGGAAAGCTAAAAACCTGGTATACCTCACCATTCTTTGGGAGGCTAATGGACCGGGAAGAGAGGAACATAGGAAAACAGATGTACACAACTCCAAATAGACTGTAGCGTTGGGGAAGGGAAGAAGGGTTTGGCCAAGGCAGGTTGTACACAGGACTAGGTAGGTGAACGAAGGGCATGGGCTACCTCTGGGCTGCCCCCTTGTCTCTGCTTCTTGCCCTCTTACCTGGATGAAACCCTGTAGGAATGAGTGTCACTGTATAAGTGGCACCCACAGAGAGGTCTTTGAAGATAGAAAATAGGCCACATCTGCCTGCTGCTATCACTTGCTATCACTGAGTCATTGTTGCTTCTGTCTTCAGGGTTGTGTTGGGGAATAGCTGGCCTGGGTACGGGAAACCCTAACCTAGTGCCAATGGCTTGAGTAGCATGGAGAATGGGACCTCTGACCCGCATTCCTGTACAACTGTGGGTATGGAGACTCCAGTTTCTCTAGAGGGCATTCTGTGGATGACCTAACATTCCTTTGAAGAATGGTATAACTGAATGACAGAAATATGCTGTATAACTTCCTAAAAAGGGAAACTGAGGGAAAATGGAAACCCAGTATCTTTGAATTGGACAGGGATATTGCTGTTTGCCCATCCAACCTGCACCCTTATGCAGGCATCCCTGCTAGAGTATTCCCAACCGGAAGATTCTGCTTGTTTATCTCCAGTAATAATGAGGCTCACTACTTTATAATGAAGTCTATTTCATTGTTAGAAAGCTCTGTTACCCGAGTTATTGTTAATAAGCCAAAATTTGCACCCTTTAACACTAAAGGAATGAAAACAGTTTGTGGTAGAGTCAGAATTAGCCCTCAGGTCTTCTAACTCCCAACATAGGATGGCACACTGAAAGGAGTTTGTGACAGACCCAGGATGAACCCTCAGGTTTTCTAACTCCCAACATTGGGTGACCCATTGCCTCCAGACTTGCTAGAAATAAAGGAAGGAAGTGAGAGGGGGCAAGAGTCGACCTGTCTGCCCTCCTCTCCCCTCCCTTTGCTGGTATAAAGCCAGGATCACAGAGAGTTAGGCGTTACACCTAGCTGCCTTAGACCTTGCTTCAGATTCTCCCAGGGCTTGCCACAGTTCAGCCCACACTCATTCCTTCCACCCTTGGGTTTGGAGCCCAACCCAGCCTTCCCATGGCCTGTGGCTTCCTCTCAGAGGTCTCCCACCAAGGACAGATCCAGGCCCCTCCCAGGACTCACAGCATTTGAATAACCAGGTGGTCAAACTGAGCCCCAGCAAACATCTCAGATTGGAATTGCAAGAATCCTTGGCTGTGTTAAGATGCTGAGGGCCCCATCCTCCCACCCCCAACGCTCTTCCCATCCCCTCCTTGACTCTTTGATATAGTTAAAATGACATCCCAGGTTCTAAGAAGTATCATGGAAAGGATCCCCAGTAGGGAGTGAGGAGATTTGTCCCCAGTCCAGTCACTAACTCTCTGTGTCCTTGGACATCACTTCCCTCTCTGGACCTCAATTTCTTTTTCTTTAACAGGAAGGAGTTAGATGATGTTTAAGTTTCAGTTCTGACATGCTATGACCCTTTCCTTTGTTACAGCTCCTAGGCAAGGGCAGAAAGGAAATGACAGTGACTGAGGCATCAAAGGATCCAAAACTTTTAACAAGAAGACTCCAGTCCAACAGCCTATGTTATCAGTGACAAACTCCTTGGCCCATTTCACATTCCACTGCTCTGCTCTATTCACATCCGAGATGACAAAGGTATTACCCCTCCCAACACCCACACAGACCACAAAGCACACTGATGTCCAGTGGCCCAAGAAACACCCCTACCAGAGGGCACCTTTGCCCAGGAGGCCACAACCTTGCTGCCTAACACAAATACAGACCCTCAGGTCTTTATCTACTCCAGTAAGCAAAGCCTTCCCCCCCTTTCCCCCAGGACCACATCCTGGCTCCTCCTCCAGCACCCTGAGACCCTGGGGGTGGGGGCTGGGGAGGTGGGTCTCACTCACCAGGCAGCCGAACTTTCCATCTGGGGCTCTTGTCCTCCATGAGGACGGTCCAGTCTGTGGGCAGCCAGCCAGAGGGGTGTGCTCTGGACTGTGGGGGGGCTTGCTCTGCCAGCAGAGGCGAGGAGATGAGGTTGCTGGGACCTCAGTCATCCAAAAGCCAACTCCAGAAAGGGGGAGGGGAGAGGAGATGAGGAGGAGGAGGAGGAGGAGGAGGAGGAGGAGGAGGAGGAGGAGGAGGAGGAGGAGAGAACTCTCTCTCGTTTGGCTTTTGATTCTGTTTCAGAAGCAAACTCTCTGAGTGAAGTCAGTTCAAAAAAAGGGGGAGAGAGAGAGAGAGAGAGAGAGAGAGAGCCGAAGCCACAGCCAAACCACACACGAGAGGCCCTCCTCCTGCTGCGCCCTCCCCCCGCTCAGAGCTCCCCCCTCCCAGGCCAGCAGCTCCCCGGTCTCAGTTCCAGCTCCAACCTAGACGCTACCCAGGCTGCAGTCCTGCTCTGGTCACTTCCTGCTTTCCCTGCAAATCTGGCCGGGCTTCCAGGAGATGCACTTCTCAGAATGTGACTCAGTGGGATCATTGATTCTTTGCCGTGAACCCTGACTGTTTCCTTTGGCACCCCCCTCTCCCCCCAGTTCACAGCTCTGGCACAGAAGAAAATCAGCAAAGGAAGGGGGGAGGCACAGGACACCCAAGAGGACAAATGAGTGGCTCAGCTGGGTTATCCTGAGTATAGCCTTTCTATGAATTCCTCCTCCCCCAGTCCTGAGATCACACAGGTAGGGAGATGCGAAGCTGGGATCAGGGCCCAGGTCCTCCAGTTTCCCATTCCCATCATTTTTCCACTGCCTCTCTCTCTGGGAGCAGAAAAAAAAAAGAGCACTGCCTTTTCTGCTTGCCACCATATGATTCTGGGCAAGTCATTTCCCCTCAGTCTTAGAGACCTCATCTATCAAATGAGAAGATTGCATAAGATGACCTCTAAAGTTCTTTCCAGTTTCAAATCTATTCTCATGTGATATTTAGGCAATATTATGTGACAGGGTAGAAGGGATAACATTGTGTAGGAGTTAAGATCTAGAAGGGAGGGGGCAGCTAGGTGAACCAGCCCTGCAGTCAGGAGGACCTGAGTTCAAATCCAGCCTCAGACATTTAATAATTGACTAGCAATTGACCTTGGGCAGTTCACATCCCATTGCCTTAAATAAATAAAAATTTAAAAAAATATCTAGGAGGCACTTTAAGAGTCACAGGATCATAGATCTGGGGTTGAAAAAGGACCTTAAAGTTAGTCAGTTCAGCCATCTTATTTAACAGATGAGGAAACTGAGGCTAGGAGAGGTTAAGAGACTTGTTCAAGGTCTTACAAGTAGTAGATAACTGAGGAAGGAATGGAGATCTTCTTGATTAAAAGGAATGGAAACCTTCTTGGTTAAAAGACCAGTATTTGTGCCAAGGTCATCTAATCCATGAGGAAACCGAGGCTGAGAAGGTAAGTGCCTCACCCAGAGTCATGCAAAACTATGTAAGCTTCAGAATTTGAACCCAGACCTCTATTCAAAGGCCAATGCTCCATCTGTTATCCCACTACTTCTGATGAGAAGGAAAGAAACTTGTACGCTGCTGATGGAAGTATCAGGAGTAGGGAACACGGTGACATAAGATAGGTGGGGATCATGGGAATTAGGGCAGGTCCAGCATCAGAGTGGGGGTCAGAAATGTATCTGGGGTTACCATCACAGGGAAGAAGGGTGGGCTCTAGTTTTCAGGGGGGAAACCAATGAGATAGTTTGAAGAAACACTCTTAAACGGGTAGCTTTTCCCAAAGATGTTCCACATTATCTCCCTGGAGGAGGTAGAGTCAGAAGGATTAGTGTTGGGGGCAGCAGGGCTCTTTAAGCCTTTGATGGATCCCTGACTGCATCAGAGGGTCCCTGAAGTATAGACTGAGAGTTGGGACATTTGAGGTGACCTAATCCAACATGCTCATTTTAGTGATAAGGAAATTGAGAGTCAGAGAAAGAGTAAATGAATTTTCCCAGGGCTATAGAAATAGTAAATAGACAACCAGGGATTGGCATGCAGGTGCTCTGAGTCCCAACACAGCAGTGACTCAGTTGCCCCTTGATGGTTTCAGATCTCAGTATTGGTATTTACTACCCTATAACTTGGCTAAATCACTTTTTGTCCGTGAACCTCAATGTGGCATGACCTTGGTCAAGTCATAACCTCTCTAGACCTCAATCTCTTCTGCAAAATAAGAGTGTGAACTAATGACCTCTGAGGTCCCTTCCAGGTCTTAAACCATAATCCTATGTCATGTGGTCATGTGTATGTTCATAAAGATAAATAAATTCTATCAGTATCTCTGTCTCTCTCCTCCCCTTCCTCCCTTTCCCTCTGTCTCTGTCTCCACCCCCTTTGTGGCTCTTTGTCTTATCTGTTTGACTCTGGACATGAATCTTGATTTAATTATTGTGGGGAATTCCCAGGATGGAAAACTCCCTTCACAGATAGAAATTAGCCATTCTTCACTGAATGTTTAAGATTGGAAGAGTTAACTAATAGATCTGGCTCCAGTGATGTGTTGGTAAATGTTTAACCACCGGCTCTTCTGTCTGTATATGTGTGTTTGTGGGGGGCAGGTTACCCACCACAACATACTTTTAAGTTTAACCTACATTAGTATTATTAACATGGTCTTCATCACCAAAAGTCAACAAAATGATAAATTAATCCCTGATTTGTAGTGTTAGCTGATTTTTCCAGGTATAATCGTGAATCCTGAAAATTTATCAATCTGCTCCCAAAAGTCAGTAGGAACTGGTTTGAGCACACCCTTGTCTGGGTCTGACACTTGTGATCTGTGTGTGGCTGTGAGCCTCAGTCTCCTGTACACAGGGGAAACAGAACTGATTCTCTGGACTTCCCAGGGCTGATGGGAGGAAAAGCGAATTCTAAACATTTAAGTTCAAGAAAGACTGACTGATAAATGGTAGAATCTCAAATTCACTACTGAGATTTTTCTGCCACCTCTTGTCTTACTAAGAGGAACATGAGGCCCAAAGACGCAACATTTGTTCAAGGTTGTGGGGTCAGAAAGAAGACCTGGGATCTGAAATCTAGAACTATAGCAATTTTCCAAGGATAAGACTTGGGATGAAGTGGGGGCAGGGGAACTAGGTGAGAGGAGTCAACTGGTTACCTTCTCTTCTCCAAGGCTAAGCATCCTCAATTCCTTTCCTTGATTCTCATAATACACGCACTTGAGAACCTCCACCATCCTGATTGCTCTCCTCTGGATACTTTCTAGCTTACCAAAATCCTCCCTAGAATATGATGTTTAGAACTGGAAAACAATAGGCCAAATATGGTCTGATGAGGTAGAGTACAGGGGGACAATGACCTGTTTATTGCTCAAAGAGCAACTGTTGTAGTATACAGAAAGTTGTCACGGAGGCCAGGAAGACCTCGGTTCAAATCCTGCCTTACACACATGGGTCACCCTAAACAAGTCATTCAACTCCTTGGCAACTCTCTCTTCTTTAGAGGACGTGCTGACTTGCATTGGAGGAGGAATTTCCTTATTTGTTTGAGTTGTTCATGAGTTCCGAAGTAAGCTACTTCATCCTCAGTTGACATCGAGCACTGCCTGCAAACTTGCAAATAGAATGTATAGAGTTGCAACCAGAAATGTAACTTAAAGGAAAAATGTATTCAAGGATCTTTATTGGACTTTTATAAGTTGTACCTGGCTAAAGAAAAATATCCGGCTTTTCACAAGCCTGTCCTGTTCTTGATGTCTCTTTTGGGGAGTATGTATGAGCAACATTTTTCACATGTAAAGCATATAAAAAGTAAAAATAGAACAAAAATTTCAGATGGACATATTAAAAATATTCTTTGCAATGCTACAGCTTCTATCAAAGCAGATACAGATACACTAATATCGAAAAAGCAGGCTCAGTACTCATACTAGCAATGGCATGTTCCTATTTTTTGTTTAAAAAGTAAATGTTTTATTATTATGCTCATTATTTTTTATTATTATTTTCATTGGCATTATGGGTTACATTGTAGTCATAAATAAATATTAAATTCTTTTTACACAGCTCTTGATAAGTTTTTGTTGGGCAATGCAGCCCAGATGAGGTTGGACACTATGCTTTAAAGGGTACAAATAACATTCCTCATAGTTTAAAAGAGCAGGGAATACAAGGATCATGATCCCCATTTTACAAATGAGAAAACTGAGGTCTAAAAGGGGGGGGGGGATTACTTTCCCAAGGATTAGAGCTGAGATTCAAATCCAGGTCTCTTAGTTCCAGTCCAGTATTCTTTGCAAGGCTCAGGGCCACCTCCCCCTAAAAGCTCCTCCCAGCAGTCACCAGGTATAAAGGTCTATTTTTATCTTTTGTCCCATTATGAAATTACTTGGAGTTGATACTTCGTTGATTCATATATTTTTATTAAACATAGAAGTAAATGCCTTTTTGTCGCTGACTTAATCAGCCACAAAATCACCATAGTTATCTAAAAAAATTCTTTTCTGATATATCTGAAAATTTTTTCTAGCTTTTGTGTAAAAAGAAAAATAGTCAGGAGAAAGCTAGCTTCATAAACAAAATGGGGGGAATGGGTTACTGCATTGCCAACCACTTGTAGTGATAAGAGGACTTATTTTGTGATGTGACATTCATAGTTCTGTACTTAGTATCTGTGTGACCTTGGTTGAGTGACTTCCCCTCTCCGATAATCATATTCTTTTTCAGTAAAAAGTCAGTGTTGGGGGCAACTGGGTGGTGAAGGGGATAGAGCACCAGCCTGGGTGCTCAGGAAGACTTGAGTTCAAATTTGACATCAGATACTTACTAGCTGTTTGATCCTGGGCAAGTCACTTTAACCCCATTTACTTCACATTTAAAAAAGTCAGTGTTGGGGAGGGGGGTGGAAAGGAGGTGAGAGTAGATAATCCCTATCTTGCTTTTAGCCCTAAATCTGATAATTAACTGATACAAGATATGAATAAGAGTCATCTTTGGTTCAGAGGGCTCTGGTAAGTATTGGTAGGACTGTTGGTTTACAAATAGGTTGAAGCCCATCTAAAGACACCTC
>NC_133658.1:58805817-58884119 GCF_037893015.1 Macrotis lagotis
ATTTTTCTAGGGCCTAAACTCCTTATTGCCACAGAACTTCTCACTTGGCCAACCCTGATCTTACTGCTTGCAGAAAGAGCTGCCTTTTTTCCTTGTGCCCTGTGAGATGGGAGGAAAGAGGATGAGGTAAGAAGTTGGAATTCCAGGGGTTTATATGCTTTTTGACCCACCTTCTCGATTGCCAGTGACTTCTTTTAGATCTGAGTTGCAGGAAAAAAGGTTCATGTGTTGGGGGCAGGAGAACCCCTTCTACAAGGACGATGAGTACATAACCTTCTGCTTACAGGACGTATCAAGGAATTATATCAGAGGATTTTCGACTTGGAAGGAACTCGAGAAGGATTTGCAGCCCCCCACTCTACAGTCTTTGAATGGCATCATGGTGTTGCAAGAGTAGCAATGAATTAGAAAAACTGGGTTTTAATCCAGACTCTGACATGACTGGCTTTGTGACCTGGGCAAGTCAACCTCTCTGAGCTTATTCACATCACAGGGTTGTTATGAGGAATGAGCTTTTTAAACTTTAAAGTTTAAAAACTTGCAAATGCAAGTTATCTTGCATTTGAGAGTCAGCACATCTGGATTCCCATTCTAACGTTATCCATAATTCTGTGACTCTGAGGCCAGCTCCCTTCTTTACCTATGAGATAACTGAGTTGAACCCGATAACCAAAAAGGTACCTTTCTGTATTAATATTCAGTGATAAAGTGAAGAATCCCCCTTCTACCATCTGTGACAGATGGGATAGCTACTAGAATACCTCTAGGAACAGGGAACTCACTATCATCTCAGACAGCCTGCCCTTCCATTGAACAACTGAACAGTCACAGTGGCATGATAGAGCTGGTAGATGTCAACCTTTGAGCCCTAGATTTCTTCTCGGCCCCAGAGTTCTCTTAACTCCCCTCCCTTCAGCCTACTCCACAACCAGAAATATCACAGTCACCACCCTGTTTGGATTAGAATGGAAACTCTTTGAGGGGAGAAACTGTCACTTTTGTTTTTGTATCTCCAATGCTTACTTAGCCAGGTGCCTAGTATGCAGTAGGTATTTAATAAATGCTTGTCAATTGATTATTTTCCTCCTTTTACTCTTTTGGCAGTGCAATCTATCTTCACCAATGCCTCTTGGAATTCCTATCCTCCTTGAAGATTCAGCTTAGGGACCCACCTCCTCAAAGAGATCTTCCCCAATTTCCTGTTGTTTGTGTGTTTCTTGTCCCCACCCTACTCAATTTTCCTGCTATTTTGATACTTGAATAGACCTATCATTTCATTGATGTTCCTTTTCCTTTCCCCTCCCCTTATTCTTTCCAGGAAAGCATATCCCAACCTATTCGTGCCTTCCCAAGAAGTTTTGCACAGGAGGTTCATCCAATATGTTAAGAGCCTAACTTTTTTTTTTAGGTTTTTTGCAAGGCAAATGGGGTTAAGTGGCTTGCCCAAGGCCACACAGCTTGGTAATTAAGTGTCTGAGGCTGGATTTGAACTCAGGTCCTCCTGACTCCAGGGCCGGCGCTCTATCCACTGCACCACCTAGCCGCCCCATAAGAGCCTAACTTTATAACCTCTCAATGTATCATGGATTCTACTGGATTGCACAGACTGTTCACTGATTTTCTCCTTGATTGTAAGGAATATTTCTTCCTTAGATATGTATTTCCAGTGACCTCACAGTGCTTAGCATATCTTGTTTAATAAAAGTTTGTTGATTGATTAAGCTCTCCTCTTTCTCACTAAACAATCTATCCTCCATTTCTCTATTATCATTGAACCTACTTCTTGAGGGACATAGCTTCTTAAATTCTGGCCTGCAGAATCTACCACAGTGATGAAAGGCTCTCCATCACCCTTGGGGTGACCCAGAACACAAGACATCTTCCACAGTAAGGCTCAATCATTCAAAAGTGTTTGGCCCTATTCTCCCTATAGGAAAAACCAAGGGAATGAAGAATGCCTATTGTCAAGACTGCAATGTATAGTTGAACTGATAACCTATAGAGCTTGTCCACAGACATGTATTTCTCAGGAAGACACTCTGAATGGACAATGAGCAAAGATACTTTTTCTGACCCTGAGCTTCTGTCTGTAACAAAAGCCCATTTTTCCTAACAGCCATATTTTCCCAGTGATGCTGCTTGATAGGTAGTTATAAAATATCAGGTTCTGAAGAATATCATTTTTCAGGGCATTAGATTTATTTTTGCATAGGTTGTATCTTTCTAGTAAAATGTGGGCTCCTGTTTTGTGGTTGCCCTCCCTATGTATTATCTAGGATAGCGTCTGCCACACCAAAGTAAGTTTTGTGATTCAGTCATTCTAGTTGTGTCCGAATCTTTATAACCCCATTGGGATTTTCTTGGCAAAGATATTGGAGTGGTTGTCATTTCTTTCTCTAGTTCATTTTACAGATGAGGAAACTAAGGCAAACAGGGTGAAGTGACTTGTCCAGGATCACACAATTTGTGAGCATCTGAGGCCAGATTTGACTTCAAGACCAGCACTCTATCTCCTATGGCATCATCTAGCTGTCCATACTGAAGTACTCAAAAAATATTGACTTCAACTTTCCTCAAACTTCTGACCAATTCAACACAATAAGGGACCAGCATCTCTTACAAGCCTGCTCAAGGGCAGCTGCTAGGAGGACAGATCTAAAATTACATGAGATGGAAAGGAGCAACAGTTTTTAATTTAAACCGGGTTCCATGTTTCCTTCCCCACATACAGCCCTATTGCCTAAGATCCTTTACTACTCCGAGGGCAGGGTGTCTCAGGCAGGGATCACCATCAAGAGCTCAGAGACATCTTTGTCTAGTTACTGGGATAAGAGCTATGGATAATTTGACCTTTGGCCTTGTTGATGGTCTGATCCTAGCTGCCCCCCCCCCCCCCCCCGCCTTTGGGGAGGATGGATGACGGGATGGGGAGATTCCAACTCCAAACTGCATTCTCCATCTTCCCTAGCAATGCAGCCCATCTTAACTGACAGTCATTTGGGAGTGACGAGGAACTAGACTGGGATGAATCCTGGGGTACAGGTTTCAGCTTTCCTACTGGGTGCTCTGCTTTCAGAGAAGCAGAGTATGGAGAGAGAGAGAGAGAGAGAGAGAGAGAGAGAGAGAGAGAGAGAGAGAAGAGAAGAGAAGAGAAGAGAAGAGAAGAGAAGAGAAGAGAAGAGAAGAGAAGAGAAGAGAAGAGAAGAGGAGAGGAGAGGAGAGGAGAGGAGAGGAGAGGAGAGGAGAAGAGACAGTGACAGAAATAGAGAGACAAAGACAGACTGACAGAGACAGAGGGAAAGACAGAATCAGAGAGGGAGGAAAAGAGACAGAGACAACAACAAAGAGAGAAGGAGAGAGACAGGGACAAGAGAGAAGAGAAAATGAGAGAGGGGAGTGATGAGATAATAGGAAGGAAGAGAGAGAGAAAAGAGTCAGAGGAGATAGAGAGAAACAGACAGACAGAAAGACAGAGAAAGAGACACAGACACAGACAGACAGAGAGACAAAGCAACAGAGACAGAGATAGTGACAGAAATTGAGAGACAAAGACAGAAACAGAAAGAGACAGGGAAAGACAGAATCAGAGAGGGAAAGAGAGACAGACAGAGACAACAACAAAGAGAGAAGGAGAGAGACAGGGGCAAGAGAGAAGACAAAATGAGAGAGGGGAGTGATGAGGAGATAATAGGAAGGAAGAGAGAGAGAAAAGAGTCAGAGGAGATAGAGAGAAACAGACAGACAGAAAGACAGAGAAAGGGACAGAGACAGAAAGAAATTGGTCTCCAGGGAGTGGACAGGAAGTGGTCAAATGATGAGCAATGAAGCAAGGCAGAGCAGAGATAGATGCAAGCTGTTTTGAAGGCAGATAACTGTGGTCTTTGTCATGGACCAGGCTTTTTAAGCCTAGGGTTCATGGGCAAATTTCAGAGGATCTATGAATCTGAATGGGAAAGAAGTCTATCTTTATTTTTACTAGTCTCTCACTGAAATTTAGAATTTCCTTCAATCACTAAAAAAAACATGATTCTGAAAAGGGTTCGTAAAGGTTGCCAAAAGGTTCAGAAAGGTGAACAATTCCAGCCACAGACAGTCCCTCATGGGATGGTAGGGTTACCAGTCTAAGTAGAAGATCAGGGTAATGGGAAGACAAGATTGATTAAATAGACTCAAGAAACAGCAAAGTACAATTTTATGGAAACTTCTTTTGCCAACAAAGACAAGACCCTGGCTTAAGAGCTTGGCTAGGTTGGGTGGGTCCATTATAATAGTAGCTAATACTGATAAAGAAGTTTGAAGGTGCCTAAGCATTTCATGTGTCCTAAGTGTTTGGTTCTTCACAGATATTTTATAGAGGAGGAAAAGGAGGTTCAGAGAAATGAATGACTTGCTCATGCCCACCCAGCTTGAAAGTGTTAGAGCTGGGATTCCAACCCAGATCTCTCCTGACTCCAGGTCCCTTGCCTGTTCTTGCCTCTGTTGAATTGAATCCCTTAATGGCTAGCTTCTTAACATGCAACTTTCCCAAGATCCTCTGCTAGAGTTTGAGAGTATAAAGAGCTATAAAAATGAAACAGTTTTTGCCTTCAAAGAACTTATAGTTTAGAAGGGGGGAGGGATACGACATGTAAATAGATAAATAAATGGAAGATAAGGGAGGTAGGAGAAGATACTAACAAGGTGAAGGGAGAGCTAGGAAGGGACAGGAATCAAGAAACACATGTGGAGAGAGCACATTCCAGTCTGAAAGACAGATCATGTGAGAGTAAGGAGATGGAATGTTGAATTTAAGGAGCAACTAGTCCACCCGTGATCTGAACTCAGTATGGAAAGGAAAATTGGGACCTGATATGGTTTAATGCCAGCCTGAGGAGCTTGAATCTTATCCTAGCAGTAATATTTTTGAGTAGGGGAGTAACACGATGAAGACTTATTTTAGGAATTTTAATTTGATAGCTATATGGGGGATGGATTGGAGAGGGGCGACACTAGAAGTAAGGTCATCAATTGGGGGATTACTGTATAAAAAAGGAGAAAGATTAAAAGAATCTGAATTAGAATTATAGCCCTGTGAGTGGAAAAAAATGGGTACAGATGGGAGGTTTTATAAGGATAAAATGAATAAGACTTGGGAAATGATCACAAATGAGGGATGAGGAAGAGGGAAAAATCAAGGATGTCAATCTGTGAGAACGGTAATGACTTTAACAATAACAACCCTAATAACTAGCTTAAGGTTTTCAAAACATTTTTTTAATATCATTTGATCCTCACACCAACATTGGGAGGGGGAGACTATCATTATTTTCCTTTTACAGATGAGGAAAGCAGGTCATCCAGAGGTTAAAATGACTTGCCCAGGGTCACATAACTCACATAAGGAAGGTGCTCACCTGCTGGGCAGAAGAAATGATAGAAGGACACTCTCAAGGTCTCTCTAAAGAATGACATGACATGAGAGATGCTGATAAAGGACTGAACTGCATGATGTATCTTGTATCAAAAAAGCACGGTGCCTTATGAGCAAAGCAGAATTGTAGTAGAGCAAAAGAAATGGGAAATGAGCAAATTTCGAGACATCTCCCCTCCAAATGTTGATGTGGACTCTTTGTACCAGACCTATAGTACAGCCTTGCAAGCTTACATTGATCCTTTCAGCCATCATTGACCATATGGTATGTTGACTCCAACAAGAGCTATCATTTTGGTTTTCTTCAAGAATAAAGAACAACTGCCAACCAAGTATTCCAAGGCTAGATTTGAACACAGGCCTCCCTGATGCCAGAGCAGCATCCTATCCACACAAACCTATCTGCCTCTAAAAGACTTTAGAGCAAGGGTGGGTGCAGGAGGGATGAATTTTGTTTTGAATATGTTGAGTTTGAGATGTCTTTGGGACATCTAGATTTTGGGAGACAGAGAGAGAACCTTACTATGTGACCAAGTTTATATTCTTGCTCCACTATTTACTCCCTGTGTGACTGTGGGCAAGGCTCTTAAGCTCTAAGGGATTCAATTTCCTTGTCAGCAGGTTCATGTGCAATCACCTTTTTTATTTACTATGATATTTATTCCACAAATTAAAATAAAAATAAATACAAGAAGGCTGAGCTAGCTGACCTCTAAAATCCTTGCAAGATCTAATGTTATGATTCTACAATACAGTCAACTGCTTTCATTAGCATGTAGGCTACTGGTTACTGCTACCTTCTCTGTTGCTTCACCAATTGAACCCAATGCCCACTCAAACCCTTAGCTAGTACATAGAAGTGTCAGTGGCTGGCAAAGGGACAGTAGTAAATTTTATCTTCTCTACACCATCTCATACTCATATGGCACAGTCATCCCTACATCTACAAATCTATATGGTTCCCATTCCCAATTTTGTCTCCCATCCAGTGGTTAATGTTATACCAGAAAGGTCAGAATTTTGGTATGGCACTTCTCAAAGATTTCCAAATTCTATCATCCATCACAGCTGAGATCCAGGAGGGGCCTTAAGACTTAGTGGGTCCTCAAAACTGACCCCTTCAGAGTTGATCTGAGTGGTGCGTTATGGTCCATCACCTCTTGGCTGTTGTAGGCCTCCCAGACCACCCTCAAGACCCGCTCCTGGTCCCCCTTCTGCTCACTGGCACCAGCTCCTGTTGCTAAACAAACACTACTTGGGGGAGAGAATGCATAGCAGCAAAGGCAGGGATTTTAACTCCAGTCTTGGCCAGGAAGGAGACATAAGTCTCCACCTCCAGCTGCCTCCTCCAAAGCCCTTACTAATGGAGACTCATTTTATGGCCTCAATAGTTACTTTGGGATTTTCCCAGGGAAATTGGGATGGGGAGGGGTCGGTGATTAGGTTACCTCATACCGTGGAAGAAACACTGAAATATAAATCAAATTAAATGCTTTGGATCCAGGGGGTAGGAGGAAGGGGTGCATTGGGTTCTCCCAGAGTGAGGCTCCCTTCTGATCTAGTAATAAACAGGCTAAGACCTTTGAGTCTAGAGTTACAAAAATCAGCCTCCAGTCACTGGCCATGTGCTCACAGTAATCTGTAATTATGGACCCTTATCACTGTAGCCCAGGCCTACTCTCTACCCAAGAAACATGTGAAAAGACACCTACTTATGGCTCCAGCGTCGGGATTCTCTGTATCCGGTCCACTCAGCGGGCATGGGTCAGAGCTGGAGGTGGCCTCCTGCACTGTCCTGCTGGCTCTGTCCTGGTTGTCTGGTGCCCCTATGTCCTTAATAGGTGGCTTTGTAGCAATCAATGTCTCAAGGTTAGAGGAAGAAGCCTGTAAGAAATGGAGATGATCAGACATGATCAATCCCAGGATTCTTTACACCCTGATATTATACCCAGGTACCACTATCATCCTTGGCTCCAGGGTGTCTTCAATCCCACTTCAAGACTCAACTGGACACCCTCAAGTTATAATTTACTTGGCTAAGGAAGACTCTTTAGACATGAGAACAGAGGACAATCAGAAGGATATGGAGTAAAAAGTATGCTGGGTTTGAAATCTTGGCTCTGCTTAGCTAGTAGTGAAAACAATTTTCTTTCATTGGAGAGTTTTCTCATCTATAAAAGGCAAGGTCAGGGTTGGTGGGGAGGATCATATATTGAAAGCTGGAAGGGCCCTGTGAGGTCTTGTAGTCTAACCATCTTGTTTTACAGATAAAATAACCAAAGCTAAGGCAGCTTATGTGATTTGACCAAGGTCATCCAGATAGTATCAGAAGCAATATTTGAACCCAGATCCTCAACTCCAATGCTCTTTGAATTATAAAAGCTCCTCTCCCACAATATTTTTATATATGATATGCAAGAAAATGTGTTAAGGGATTTACAAATGTTATCTTGTCTGATTCCCATTACGACACTGGGAAATAAGTGCTATTTATTTACATCCAAAGCAAACAGTGGTTTAGTGACTTGCCAAGGGCCATATAATAAATGTCCCAGGCTGAATTTGAATTCAGGTTATCCTGAGTCAAAGTCTGCATTCTATCCAGTGCAATGTAAAGAAGAGTATAAAATAGGAGTAGAGAAGTAGATTTTAAACAGATGGCGAAAGTTTCTCACTGCTAGATTTTGGAATTTGTATTGTATTTGACAGGCAATGGGTGGCACAGCAGCTTGGAGTCAGGAAGACTTGAGTTCAAATATGGCCACAGACACTTACTAGCTATGCAACTTCGGGCAAGTCAACTTAACCTTGTTTGCCTCAGTTCCTCATTTGCAAAATGAGCTGGAGAAGGGAACGGCAAACCACTCTGGCATCTGCCAAGAAAACACCAAATGGGATCATGAAGAATCAGATATGTCTGAAAGGACTCCACAAAACCACATCCTTTGAAAGGATGGATCCAATTAAGAACAGGGGTGAAGAAGTGAAGGTTTTGTTGTTGTTGTTGTTGCAAGGCAAATGGGGTGAAGTGGCTTGCCCACGGCCACACAGCCAGGTAATTATTAAGTGTCTGAGACTGTATTTGAACTCAGGTTCTCCTGACTCTAGGGCCAGTGCTCTATCCATTGCACCCCCTAGCCACCCCAAGAAGTGAAGTCTTAAGTTATCTTCAAATCTCCCCCAATATCCAACACAATACTTTGCATACAGTAGGCACTTAATAAATGACTACTGGATAAATGAATCAATCAGTGAATGACAGAAAAGCCAGAGTATTTCAATGACTCTCAAAGTCACAAGACACTTAATCTCGCCTAAGATGATTAGCAAAATGAAGGAACAGAAATCTGTCATTATTTTCTGTTAGTTTAATTTCTTAGACTCCTTCAGCAGAAATTGGGCATCAGGCAGCTCCCATTTTCTGTTTATTACTGAGGCAGATTTAGTGGAAAGAAAGTTGGATTTGGAGCCAGAAGACCTGAGTTTGAATCCCAACTCTGTTATATACTGTATAATCAACATTACTTAGTTTTTCTTTGATGACTGAGGATCTTGTGTAGGCTTGGGTAAGTTGCTTAAGCCTCTGTGCCTGTTTCCTTATCTCTAAAGATGTCTTCTAAGGTCCCTTTTAGTCAAAGATTTATTATCCTTTCATTAAAATTTTTCCTTGAGATACTCCTGGGTTTCCACTTTGGCGTTTCTAGCCCCACCATTTCATACTTGGTCATCTGACTTGCTTTCACTGACTAGTTGAATTGCACAAGGAGGTTCTCCTCCAAAGAATCAGAAATCCTAAATAGCTAAACAATATACAAGCATGAGCTTAGAGATCAGTGCCAGTTAAGTGAGTTTTCTGGTAAACTTAGTTACCTGGAATACCCTTCTGTTTCATACCCTTACTATTAAAAATCTTTCTAAATTGTCTTGGTAAGTCCAGTGTATGAATAAATGAGGAAACATCTACTGAGATTCTGGGTTAAATAATAGGATTTGGTAAGTCTAGTGAATGAATGAATGAATGAATGAATGATGAAAGAGAAAGACTGACTGACTTACGGAATGAGAAAATATCTACTCAATTCCTAGGTTACTACCCTTGAAAAGTCATTGTATAGATGAATGAATGAATGAGAAAAGCATCTACTAAGTTACAAGTAGACTAAGTCTTGGTAAGTCTAGTTTAGGAATGATTTACTGAATGAATGAATGAATGAATGAGAAAACATTTATTAAGTTACTGGGTTACTATATCTTGGTAAGTCCAATAAATGAATGAATGAATGAATGAATGAGAAAACATCTATTAAGTTACTAGGTTACTTTGCCCTGTTAAGTCCAGCATTTGAATGAATGCATAAATGAGGAAGCATCTATTAAGTTTCTAGGTTTCTATGTCTTGGTAAGTTCAGTGTATGTATGTATGAATGAGAAAAAATCCATTAAACTACTAATTTATTATGTACAAAGCATTGTGATAATCTCTAAGGATACAAACAGAAAAAGTGAGAAAACATTCTCAAGGAGCTTGCATTCTATTTGGAAGAGATAACATATTAAAGTCCAATAGGGCAGACAGAATACTCCCTAAATGCTAAGGGTGAAACAGAAGGGCTGCTGGCCAGGCCCAGAGGTCCTTAGGGCACCTTGGGTAGGTGAGATAATAGCGCCAAGGGTCTGCAGGGGTTAAGAGTCAGGTGGACCTTAGGAGGCAGGGGCAAAGCAAGTATTAAGTTTAGGTGTCCTCCATCTTACCTGAAAGAATGGAGATGGTGACTTTTGCCTCATCTAACCTGCATGAGTAGTCCCACAGCTCAGACAGATTCTGGCTATCAGGGTCAGGGGAAAGAGAGTCAGGAGAAAGAAAAGGGAGAAAGGGAGCCCAGTAGAAGCGAATCTTTCTTTTTTCCTTTGATGACTGAGGATCTTGTAGTGACTCCAGCTCATCAAAGAATTATAGACTTAGAATAGGAAATGCCCTTAGAGACCTCAGTCTAACTCCTTCATTTTGACAATGAAGTTAAATAAATCTATCAGATTCATGCAAGGGAATCTGGCAAACTTGGGACCTCTCCTCCATCACTATATGGCCTCTAGATATCAATATATTAATTATATAGCACTGCAGATATACATGGCACAAGATACTGGGTTGAAAGATCAAAAGAATATATTGACTGACACCAACAGGGCCCTGAGGATCAGAATCACAGAATCTCTTTGTCAGAAGGGAACTTGAAGGTCAAACTTGTATGATGCACAGTCACCTTGACAATGTCCTTTGCCTGCTCCTGCCTGGGGCCCTCCAGGCCCCCAGCAACTCCTTCCACTTTGAAAACAGCTGAAATTCTTAGGAAGTTTTTCCCCAAATTGAGTTTGAATCTACTTCCATGAAAGTTCCTTCCATTGCTCCAGGTTTTGTCTTTTAAAGTAGCAAAGACAAGAAAATTTAATCCCCCTTTATTATGTCACCTCCTTCAAGAAGTCCTCCATGATTCTTTCCATTTCTTAGTGCACTCTCCCATTCCTTTGTAATTATGCTGTTTACATCCTGTATTTATGTGTGAACATGCCTAATCCTCTCTCCTCTAAGAGGATGTCTTGAGGGGAAGAGTTCACTGTTGCGTTTGTATCCCCAATACTTGACCTTTTCCCACAAAACCAAGGATGAACAATTATTCTAGTACCTTCCCTCTGAAGACTATCTCCTATTTACCCTGTGTGTTTGTGTGGATGTGTGTGGATGTACAAATATATAATAAATATACATATAGATATATATCAAAATCTTGTTTGTACACGGTAGTTTATCACCTTTCCCTCCTTAGACAGTGAGATTCTTAAGAGAAGGAATTGCCTTTGTCACCTTAGCACTTAGTACTAGTATTGTGTCTACTTAAGCACAGAGTAGGCTCTTTTTTAAAAGTTTTTTTTGGGGGGCAAGGCAATGGGGTTAAGTGGCTTGCCCAAGGTCACACAGCTGGGTAATTATTAAGTGTCTGAGGTCACATTGGAACTCAGGTCCTCCTGACTCCAGGTGCTCTATCCACTTCGCCACCTAGCTGCCCCTACATAGTAGGCTCTTAATAAATGTTTATTTACCAACTTGAAATATTTTTGTTGTTTAGCCATTTCCAGTTATGTCTGACTCTTTGTGCTCCTTTTGGGATTTTCTTGGCAAAGATACTAGGGTGGATTTGCCATTTCCTTCTCCAGTTCATTTGATAGATGAGGAAACCGAGGCTAAAAAAGTTAAGAAACTTGTCCAGGGTCATATAGCTAGTATGTATCTGACATCAGATTTGAACTCAGAAAGACCAGTCTTCCTAACTCTTTGCATGGTTCCATTTAGCTGCCCCAGATTAGAACACAGCAGGAACTTATTAAATGCTTGCTGCTGGATGGATTGCCTGTCTCTGATCCCAAGGAACATGCAACCTCACTGAATGAACAGAATGATAGATATTTGACAAACATTATGGTGTAGTATTCAGATCCCTGACCCTGGAATCAGTAAGAGCTTGGTTCAAATCCCACCTGTGATCTCAAATCATTGCAGAACCTTGGCCAAATCACTTAAAGTTTCTGCTTCAGTTTCTTCATCAGTAATGGAAGGGGGTGAGTCTCAGTGATGTCTAAAGTCCCTTTGGGCTCTAAAGCTTTGATCCTATACATCTATGACATGAGCTGAAAGATCTTGGTCCTGGGAGTCAGAGAGCTGGAGTTTGAGTTTCATCTATGTTGTTTACTTGCTGTGTGACCTTGGCCAATTAGCCTGATTTCTCTGTGCTTCAGTTTCATTATCCATAAGCTGGAATAATCTATATCTATAAGCCGAGAACCTTGAAGCATTGTTATAGGAGTCAAGTCAGATAACGTCTGTGAAAATGCTTGGAGAGTCTTCATTTATTCTTCTTCGTTTCCAGGACTAAGAGCTAAAGGACAAGTGAGAAAAGCAGCATGGAGAGCTATTCTTTTCATTGTAATTACTTGCAGCCCTTGAGCGGAAGGCACCTGGGAGGCCATCTCCTTGTTGAGCTAAGGAAACTTTGGATCAGGGAAGTAAATGACTTTCTCAAAGTCATAGTGCTGAGAAAATATCAAGGATGGGTCGGAATTCACTTAGGGCTAAGGCTTTGTTCATCCATCCTAAATTGCTTCCCACTTGCCTTACAATCAATCAATTAGTCAATTTGTTCAGTGTCTTTCAGTCATGTCCAACTCTTCATGTACCATACTGTCCATGGAGTTTTCTTGACAAGGACACTGGGTAACCAGTTTGCTTCTCCAGTGGATTAAGGCAAACAGAGATTAAGTGACTTGACTGGGATCATGAAGCTGGTGAGGGTCTGAGGTTGGATTTGAACTCAGGTCTTCTTGACTCCCGGCCCAGCACTCTCTGCACTGAGCTGCCCAATCAATCAATTAGCAAGAACTTATTGAGCATTTATTGGGTGCCAGACAGTGTTTGTTCAGCTAAACCCAATGGTTCCCAGATTTCAATGTATGTAAGGTGACTGGCAAAACTTAAAGTGCTAACAGCTTAATTTGCTAGGTATAAATGACTATAATTAATATTACTTCTAATGAAGAGTAATATCCTGAAAAGACCAATGGATTTGGAATCACACCCTAAGTCTGAGCTGGTCTACTTAAGAGCTATGGACCCTCAAGCAGGTCTCTTCTATCTATATTTGGTTTACTCATCTCTAAAATGACAGAGATTGAGTTAGATGAGTTCTAAGGTCCCATCTTGTTTTACATCTTATGATTCTATGAAGCTGTCACCAAAGGAGAGAGAGCATCCCTCCCCACTGGGGTAGAAAGCCTTCATTAGTGGCTATGACCTCAACAGAATAATAAAATTAGGGATGTCACTCTAAACTCAGCTGGGTTGGTTCTCAGACAACAGAGGCAGTTGGTGTCAGTTTTGTTCACTTTCTGTCACCCCATTTGTGGTGTTCTTGACAAAGATGCTGGAGTGGTTTGCCATTTCCTTCTCTAGCTCATTTGACAGATGAGGAAACCAAGGCAAGTAAAGTTAAGTGACTCTGTCCAGGATCACAGTTCTATTAAATGTCTAAGGCAAGATTTGAACTCACAAAGACTCATCTTCCTGCCCCCAGACCTGCACTCTATGTAAAATGGCACCACCTAGCTGCCCCCCAGGCGGCGGATATGCCTATATTCAAAGCCTTCCCCCCATCTCATTCTATCATACTGATATCTCTGTTCAATCTCAGAGATTCCTTGAGCATGCTCCACTCCTCAGCAAGTCTTAGTGAATGAGTATAACAAAAATAGATATTAGACGTCTTTTAGAGATGCCAACCACCTCCTCTGACATATGAGGAAAATCAGAATTGACTCATCCAGGGTCATATAAAGAATCAGTAACAGTGCTGGTTTGTGAACCCAGGTTGTTTGAATTGAAATCCACTTTTTCTTACTACACTACACTACCTCAACTGTCATCAGAAATGAGAAAAGGGGTTTTGTTGAGAGATTAATGTGCTTATTGGAAAGATGAATTTGAAGTGGGGAAGGGTAAGCCTGGAAGGAAGGAAGAGACAAACTGGAAAACCACAGGAATTACTTAGAGAGAGAAGAGCCCTTAGCAATCATCTGCTCCAAGGGTTCTTAACGATTTTTTGTCATCGACCTTCTTTGGCAGGCTGGGGATGTCTAGGGACCCCTTCTCAGAATCAGGTTTCTTTTTAATACATGAAACACATGAAATGGGATTCAAACCCAAGTCTTTTGACTTTCATTCCAAGATTATTCAATACTTAAGTTTTTATTATATCAGAGTTGCCTCTTTCTTTTAATTGAGCCTAGAAGAAGGAGGTGGCAGGGAATAGAAAGAAAAGGTCTTTTGCTGGAGATATTTCAAAGGAGTAATTGGCACCAAGAATCAATATGAAATGGGAGGTAGTGAGGGCAGTGTTGCTCAAGCCTGGAGGTGACTGGCTGCTAAACTTGGGGCAGGGTTTTGGGAGTGGGAAGTAGGGTCAGAGGATTGAGGACGCCCTCCATCCTGATTTATGAGTTCCAGGGCTAGGGTGCCTGTATAAAAAGAAACTTCATGTTGATCCAATTTTTTTTAGGGATTAGCCCTATAAAACCCGAGTGCCTAAGTGAGATGGATGGGACGTGAATTCTACTGGAAAGCTCTTAAGAGTCAATGAGCCACACATGTGAGCAGACATATAAATTTACCATTCGTTTCCTGGCAAGGCTTAATTTATGGAATCCATATGGAAACACTGCACGGATTGAGCCCTTCATAAACCCCGTGAGTTCTCTGGCCAAAGCATTTCACCTGGCTCCAGAGAATGGGCAAGTCTGGCTGGAGCCAGGCCCCTCCTGCCCTCTGTTAGTAAGTCATTCAGCAAGCATGAACTAAAGGCTTCCTATGGGCTGAGCTCTGGCTGCTCCCCAGGCCCATCCCATTTCATCGTGTGAAGCTCTGCCAGGCTAATTTTAAAGAAAGCCAGACATGGGGCTTCCCCTCTGCCCCCAACTTTGCTGTGACTCCTTCCACACTCAGCTTGGTGGGCTTTTTATAGCAGGGCCTAGAGTCAAACCAGGCAGCAATGTGTAAAACCCTGTAGAGACCCGGGTGGGAGGGAAGATGTGTGCTGGTGCCCTGGCCTGGCCAAGCTTTGCTGCTCGCTCTCTGGTGGGCAGAGGGAAGCCTTCCTTTCACTCCCCCCATATCTCTGCCTTCTCTTGGAGTGGTGAAAGGGACTATCCCTGTTTAGGGAGGTTAGCCAGGTTCTGGGAAGAGCCTTCCTTCACCTGGTCTATGTGGGTGGAAGCCTGGATATTCATAAACTCTGGAAAGTTCCTGGCAAATAACCCATACTGAGAGGTGGGTCAGTTGGGTCAGTGAGAAATTACTGACCCCTTCATTGTGTTAGATACAGAGGATAAGATCCATAACCAAAGAGCTAGAAGAGATAGGAATGATCATCTAGTCCAGTCTTTTCATTTTTATATAAGGGGGAAACTGAGGCCCAGAGGCATTCACAGTATCATAGAATCAAGACACATGCTGCCTCCTGTCTCTCCCTTGGGATGCCTTGCTGTTTCATTGAGGCTGATACTTGGTGGGAGAGATGAGAATGCTGCCTCATAAAAAGGTATGTGAAGAAGCAATGCTACGTAAAACCAGTTGTTTTTGGTCTGTGCATGGTTTGCCCTCAGGAAACTTACAGTCCCAACACACACAGCATCCTGGTGAGCATACCCTCCAGTCTTTAACATCTCTAACACCACTGGGTGGTGAAAGTTGCATTAAGCCAACTAATATTCAAAAGCAGAATGACAAAGCCACAGAATCACAGGTTTGTGGACTTGTTTGGAACCTGAGAGACCATGAAGTCCAACCAATGCTGAATAAGAAACCCTTCCACAACCTATTTAACAAGTGGTCCATCAGCCTTCATTTCAAGATTTCTGAAAAGGGGACACACTCCTTGACCAGGTGACCCATTCTATTATTCAGGTAGCCCTTTTCTGAACACTGTTCTTTTCAGTTTTTCAAAGTCCTTCCTAGAGTATGGGGCCCAGGACTGAATGCAACACCCCCAATGAAGCTTTCTGTAATACCATAAACAAGTTTTCATAGAATTGATCTTCCTTGGGAAATAAGAGTGACCATTTCAACCACCTATTCAATAAGCTTCAGAGACTCTCTAGTGACTCCAGAATCAAATTTCATCCTCTGTTTGACTTAAAAAGCCCTTTATAAGCTACTTTTCCAGTCTTACCAGACTTTACCCACCCCAATGTCCACAGTGATCCAAGTGATTCTGACCTCCTGCTACCCAGGATGCTCCATCTTCTGTCTCTGAGCCTCACAGAATGTTCTACCTCCTCCTCCTCCTCTCTGCTTTATGGTTTCCCTGGCTTCCTTCAAATCTCAGCTGAAATCCCACCTTTGGCAAAATGCCTTTCCCAGTCCTCCTCTATCTTAAAGCCTTAAATCCAATTCATGAACTAGTCAAGACATCACTCTGATGTCTTTGGCTCTCTTCCAAAGTGAAGGATGAACAACAAGAACCCAAATATGAACAAGCCCCTCATAGAGCTGCTGTGCAAGTCAGATGAAATCACACATATAGAGGGTTTGTGAATCTTAACTGCTATATAAATATGAGTTATCCTTATTACAAATAATATATTATTTATAAATATTATATACTTTATATATGATAATAAAGTAATACAAACAGCATCAAATAAATAATATAAATATTAATAAAATACATCTGACTTCGACTCTCATGATTTTTGTCCCCTTGCTCCAGACACACTCCAGCTTGGCAACATCTTGCCCAAGATGGAGAGACCAGAAGTGAACGCAGTATTCTGGGTGTGGTCTGACCAGGGCAGAGGACAGCAGCTGGGGCGTCCCTAATCCTGGACACTGTGCCTCTAATCATTCAGGCTAGGATCTCATTAGGGTTTTTTTGGGCAAAAGACTACATGTTAAAAGAATAATAAACAACTCCTATTTATCTAGTATTTCAAGACTTAAAAACAACAACCCTGTGAGACTGGAAAAACCTGAGAGCAGACATCTCTTCCCTGAGCTGCTAACCCTCTCGACCTTCTCTATACCAGGAACCACAGTACAGCTTTCCTTGGTGTTCTAAGGCAAACACTCTGTCTTAATTTAAGATATTACTCTTATCAGAAATGGGAGAGTGTCCTCTTCCCTTTTATTGATAGCTGAAATCTGCGTCAGCTCAGAATAAAGCCATAGTGAGCCAGACAGACTAGAATTTTTTTTTAAAAGATGCTAGATAATGACATTATTCATCTTATTTACTCGGTACTTAGCCACCAGCTGACACTTTCAGGGCCCTTGCCAGTTAAAAAGAGAAGGCTGGGAGAGGAGAAATCTGCCAGGGACCTTAGAAATCAAAAGGTGTTTACAGCCCAACAGTGAATGGACTAATGATACTTTCCAGTTATTCTCCATCCTTTCCAGGGCCTCTTTCTAAGTGTTGTCTAGTCATTACCTGATTCATTCCCATCTCTGTTCCAGGAAGTGGGAGAGAAGGATGAAAGGGTGGGAGGGAAGGAGACATAGGGATTCCACATGCTTTATGGGGAAACAGTCCTAGCAAAAAGTAGCATGGGTATAGTTTAATTGTACAAGGTAACCCATGAAATTCAGCTCTTCTTCCCCAGTTTGTCTACATGTCTTCCTCTTTTAGAAGGGAAGAGGTAAGGTACTTGTATTGGGGGGGAGTGGATGTGTGTCCCTAGGCACTGCATTTGGAAGCTACTTTGGAATGCTGGCTCTTCTGTTCTCTGGCTATTCTATTCCCACCATCTCATCCTCTGTGTGTCCTTGGAGAAGTCACCTTCCCTTTGTGGGGCACTTCTGGGTCTGAAGACAGGAAGACCCATGTTCTAATCCAGCCTTAGATACTTACCTTTGAACCTACCTGCAATTGAACAAGTGTCCCAACTTTTTTGGGCGGAGGGGGAATTTTTGCAAGGCAATAGGGTCGCCCAAGGTCACACAGCTAAGTAAGTATTAAGTGTCTGAGGCCGTATTTGAACTCAGGTCCTCCTGTCTCCAGAGCGGGTGCTCTATCCACTGTACCACTTGGCTGCTCCTATCATCCAGCATTTCTGATGGTACGTGGCCCTTTGTTTAAAGATGCCTCCAAAGAGCTGGAATTAACTACAAGAAAGTCCATTCTAGTTTTCCTTTATATCAAACCAAAATCTGTCTCTTTGAAACTTCTACCTGTCTTGTGATTCTGACCTCTAGGACCAAGCAGAACACAAGGCCTGCTCCTCTCTGGTGGGATAGCCCTCCAAAGATTTGATTAGGGGCAGCGGATAAAGTACCATCTCTGGAGTTAGAAGGACCCGAGTTCATATCTGGCTTTCAGGCACATGCTTAGCTATGTGACCCAGAGCAAGACATAAGCCCAATTACCTCCCCCTCCAAAAAAAACCCCAACAACTTGAATTATGGCTATTATTTCTTCCTTAAATCTTACTTTTTCTGGGCTAAACATTCTCAGTTCATTGAACTGATCTTCATGGGATATAATTTTTGAGTTATGAGAAAAGGAGAGGAGTGGAAAGAGAACTGACCTTGAGTCAGAACTATGAGTTCATCCTCACAGAATCATAGTTTTAGGGATAGAAAGGGCAATAGAAGACAAAATACCAGGTCAGGTACCTCATGATCCTCATCTGTCCCTGTGAACAGGATGATGGAAGGTCAAGACAACCTAAGGTACCCTGCAGCCCAATCAGATTAAACCTGGGAAACCAAATTAACTAGGAAATAATTAATAAAAAATAAAAATACACTAAAACACAGATATTACATTTTGAAATTAAGCCAATATGTAGCCTAGGGGGATCTTTATGGATGGACCCACTATTCTAAACTCTAAGTCTCTTTTGGTCCAGTGTCATATAATAGAAAGAAATCTCAGTTTGGTGTCAGAGGATCTAAGGTCAACTCTGAGCTCGAGGCAGTTACTGCCTGAGCCACCTTGGGCAGGCCATTGCCCCTTGATGAGTTTCAAGTTTCTGCAAGGGTCCAAGGATGGTGGCAGGACTAGCTTGCTAAGGACACTTCCTTCCGGCTCTCATTCTTGCTTATTTGAGCATGGAGCCAATGAGGCCAAGGTCAGGAAAGCTTGGATTCTCATATGGGCCTGTTGGCTTCACTCTGTTCCATAGCCTCAGAAAACACCCTTAACCTTGAACCAGAATAAACAAAGGGCAACATGTTTGAGATAAGATTAAGCATGTACATTTTGTGCAAAGAAAGGATAAGGTCACTTGTGAAGCCAGGAGTTATGGGTTTGGAAGGGGAGAGGTTGTGGAGAAATAACTTTCTTTAGTCAGGACGCAGTAATGGAGTACTAGATAGAGTCTGAACTTGGAGTCTAGGTTCGAATCCTGCCCCGGACTATCTATGTGACTCTGAGCTAGTCAAGTAATCTCTGGGTCTCTTTCCTCATCTACAACATGAAAATTAAAAACAAAAAAACCCCAACAAACTCCACAGGATTTCTGTGAGTATCAGATGAGATAATATAATGTAAAGTCTTTTGTAAACCTTAAAGTCTAAGGAAAACAGAAGGCATTATTCTTATTCAAGGAAGGTATAAGAACAAAGTAGGAGTTTAGTGCTTAAATAGTGAAAAGAATATTATTTAATCCGAGAGGCCAAGAGAAAGTGAAGAATATGTCCCATGGGGTAGCTTGGGGAAGAGTTGAGTAGTCTAACTGAACAAAGGGGAAACTAAGCAAATTTCCTTGAGAAGAGTAGTGGGGGGGGGGGGCAGCTAGGTTGCATAGTGGATAGAGCACTGGCCCCAGAGTCAGGAAGACCTGAGTTCAAATATGGCCTGAAACACTTAATAATTACCTAGCTGTGTGACCCTGGGCAAGTCACTTAACCCCATTGCCTTGCTAAAAAAAAAAAAGAAGAGTAGTAGGGGTAAATTTATTAATAAACAAATATGTTACTGAGGCCCAGGCACTGTGTTAAGAGCTTTATAAAGACAATTATAACAACTCTGAGAGGCAGGTGCTGTCATTATCCTTACTTTACAATTAAGGAAACTGAGGCAAACAAGTTAAGTGACTTGTACAGGGTCACAAAGCTAGTATCTCATATTGGATTTGAACTCAGGTCTTCCTGACTCCAGGTTTAGGAGTAAGTGCTCTACGGTGCCACCTAGTTGTGAGAAAGATGGAAGGTAAAGGAAATTCAATATACACTACTTCTCTTTCTGTTTACTTCCATAACTGACTTTCCCATAATTCAGGTCTTCCTCACCTCTGACCAGGCCCATTGTGACATATTTTCCTTTTCGGTTCTCTCCTTTCTACAGTCCTTTCTCCACGTAGCCCCCAGTATGATCCTTCTAAGGCACAAGTCTGACTATGTCATTCCCCTGGTCAGAAGTCCTCAGACCTCAGAGCCCTATTACCATTTTCTGCTTAATTATCTATTACATCCTTTCACCAGCATCACAGTCTATCTAGCCAAACAGTCCCTCCTTTGAATTGACTTTTTCCAGCACTCCTTTGCACATTATTCACATGGCTCCTAGAAGTGCTTTCTACTCATCACATCAAGACCCCATTCCATCTATCTAACTCATACCACCAGTTCGTTCTCTCTCTCTCTCTCTCTCTCTCTCTCTCTCTCTCTCTCTCTCTCTCTCTCTCTCTCTCTCTCTTAGCAAGGCAGTGGGATTCAATGACTTGCCCAAGGTCACACAGCAAAGTAAGTATT
Source organism: Macrotis lagotis (assembly GCF_037893015.1). Classification (NCBI taxonomy): domain Eukaryota; kingdom Metazoa; phylum Chordata; class Mammalia; order Peramelemorphia; family Peramelidae; genus Macrotis; species Macrotis lagotis. The sequence continues at coordinate 58,826,523 of NC_133658.1, forward strand.
ATGTATCTGAGGTGGGACTCCAACTCAGGTCCTCCTAACTCCAGGGCCAGAACTCTATCCACTGCACCACTTAACTACCCCCCCCCCCCGCCCTGTCCTTCTTCCATTTCTCTTGCATTCCCCAGAATGAAAGAACCTTGAGAGCAGAAAATGTTTTCTGGTGGTTATTTTTTTCTCTCCATTCTCTAACCATTTTTTTTTTTTTGCAATGGGTTAAGTGGCTTGCCCAAGGCCACACAGCTAGGTAATTATTAAATGTCTGAGGCTGGATTTGAACTCAGGTACTCCTGACTCCAGGGCTGGTGCTCTATCCACTGTGTTAACTAGCTGTCCCTGTAGTAGCTCTTTGTGGCCCCATTTGGGATTTTCTTTGCAAAGATCTGGAGTTTGTTATATCCTTCTCCAGCTCATTTTCCAGATGGAGAAGCTGAGCCAAACAGGGCTAAGTGACTTGTCCAAAGGCACAGAGCCAGAAAGTATCTGAGGCCACATTTGAACCCCGAAAAAGTCTTTCTCACTCTAGTCTGATGCTCTAGCCACTGCGCCACCTAGCTGCCCCTCTAACCAGGTTTTAATACATCTTTGTTAAACTGAATTGTACCAGACTTTGAAAAAGGAGGTGAGGAAAACAGTGTGGAGCAGTAGAAAGGATGCTGAATTGGGAACCAGAAGACCTGGGTTCTAATCCTCCTTTTGTCATTTACTTTTTTTACTTGCTCATGAAGGCAGGAAGGGGGTACAGAGGGATGAGGGTAGCATCAGAGACAGAGGATTATCAGGTTAGAATTGAAAAGGGTCTGAACAACTCTCCTAGTCTAAGGTTTCTTAACCTAAGATCTGAAATTTAAAAATATATATTGATGTTTTTGTAAAAATATATCTATATAAACATAATATAAAACATATATTGATAACTGTATTTCAGTATTATTAGCTTCCTTTGCAACCCTATTTTTTATTTTATGCATTAAAAACCACTTATTTGGAGAAGGGCTTCCAAAGATTTTACCAGACTGCCAAAGGGGTGGGTCTACGAGTCAGTCAAAAGGCAGTTGTAAAAAGCATGTAAATATTTAGTATGGGAGCGAGGTGCATAGCTTGGTGACTCACTGGAGTCAATTAGGTCTGAGTTCAAATTTGACCTCAGACCCTTACCAGCTGTGTGACCCTAGGCAAATCACTTAATCTATGTTTGCCTTAACGTACAGGAGGAAATGACAAACTACTTCAGTATCTCTGTCATGAACAATATGGTCCATGGGGTCATGAAAATATAATTGAATACTGAACAACATAGTAGAAGATAATATATAAAAGGGAGTTGAAAAAAAGAGGGAAGTTCCTATCCCCCCATTCCCCCCTCCTCATGGTGAAGTCCAGAAAGTCATAAAAAGAGCAAGAAGAATGGAGGATGGTCGACCCCAGGCCTTTTTCAAAATGGAAGGCCTAACCAGTAGCAGAAACAGTCAGGAGATTTCACAAGGAGAGAAGGCCATACAGGTAGAAAGATGTGTTTTTTCCTTCTTTCTTGAAGAAGACCATGATATCAGGCCATGATATCATAGCATTATTAGGGAGGTGATGCCATGGCAAGCATGTAAATTGGATTTGAGTGAGGGGATGCTGTACTAAGTCACTAGTATCTCTTCTCCTCAGAACCATTTGGATCCAGTGGCCAGATATGGATCAGGATGACTGGTGATGACCTTGTGTGTGAGGTAATCAGGGTTTAGTGACTTGCCAAGGTCACACAGCTAGTAAGTGTCTGAGGCCTGATTTCTCAAAATGCTAAACATTCCTGGCCTAGACCAACTTCTCTCATATTTTAGAGGAAGAAATTAAAGCCTAGGAAGGGGGGAGGGTTGCCTAGATGGCTCATAAGCAGAAGAGCAATCATTCAAACTCAGATTCTGTGACTCCAAAACCAGTATTCTTTCTATAAAAACATAACCAGTCATTTCCTATCTGTGTCCTTGGAAAAGTCCCCTGACCTTCTGGACTTTAGTTTCCTAAATATATTATTTGGGGGGAATGGAAGGAATTTAATAAAGAAAGATGGTGAAAATGGAAGGAAGGAAGAAGAAACAACTGTTCACAATGATGTTAAGGAAAGGTCATAAGCGCAGAAAGTGGAAACTTCAAACACCTTTTTTTCTCCTTCCAAGCAAAACCAAGTGAAAAAGAGAGGATCATTAACCAAGTCACTTGACTTTAGGTGCCTAAGCTATGGGAGAACAGCCTTCATATGTCAAGTTGGATGCTGTAACTGAGCCGTGTACTCCAAGATTTCCTCCCATTCTCAAGGGATGTAAGCAAAGTACTCTACAAGGGTTGACCTGATCATGTGCTGTTGCTGATGACTTCCTCTCAGGGGTCTGAGGAAGAAATACAGACAGGGTGGTCCCAAGGCTGTGATCAGAGGAGAAGAAATCTTTCTCTTCCTTTGGATGGTGACAGGGGGGAGTGATCAGAGAGAGATGAGAGCGAGGTACCTTTGTTTGAGGCTATGCTGGTCATTGGGGGAACAGCTGTCTCAGAGGGCGCCTTCTGTCCCCGGGCTAAGTAGCAAGACTGCCTATTTATCACTCTCAGCCATGCGACTTAATTAGAAAATTCTTTCCTGACGTGCAATAACCCTGACCTCTGGGTCATGGGACCAGCTCTCAGGAAATACCTTTCCCAAACCTGGCAGTCTCTGTCCCCCAGTTTCATCTGATATTCCTCCCCGTTCCTGGTCCCTATTCCCCACTGCCTCTATGAAGTCTTTCCCTAGTCTACAATATTCCCCACATGCAGCCATCATCTTCTAAAGCATAGCTCTGACTGGCTCCTCCTCTCAAATCTTCAATGACCCTAGCACTGACTATGAAATGAAGTCAATTCTTCTTAATTTAGCATTTGAGATCCTGTATAATTTGGCTTCAGTCTACTTTCCCAGCCTTCTTCCTTTCTATCTTCCTTTGTTCACTCTAGGTAGCCTAGAAGCCTGGAGTCAGGAAGACCTAAATTCAAATTTGACCTCAGACATTTATCAGCTGTGAGACCCTTGGCAAAGCACTTAATCTCAGTTTCTTCATCTGTAAAATGGGAATAATAACAGTCCTGACCTCCCAAGGTTGTTGTGATCAAATGAAGTAATGCTTAGAACTTTATATGACTGGCATATAGATGCTTAATACCTTCCTCCTTATTCTCAGACCAGACTGTACTACTTGCCACTCCCGTAGATATGGTACACTAATGGTTATAAAATATGTTCCTTACCACCACCCTGCAAAACGGGTCTTGCAAGAATCACTGCCTCCATTTTACAGATAAGAAAGAGGAGGTTCAGGAGGCCTATGGCACTTGTCATGGTCCTGCAGCTAATAAATATGGGATCTCCTGACTCCAACTTGGCCTCTCTTTTCATGGGTACCAAATATATCTCACCTTTTCCTTTTTCAATGCTCTTGATTCTGTCTGAACTCTGTAATCCTGTGCTATCCTGAATTCTAGTTGTTTATGAGGATGTTTCCTTTGCCCTTCCAAATTCTAGCAGAATGTAAGCTCCCGGAGGGCAAGGATTATTTATTTGTTTTTATAATTCTAGCACCTGGCAAAAAAGATCTTAATAAATGTTCACTGAGTGATTAAATCATAGCTGAACCATCGTAAGGTCCTTCTTTCCATTTATCTCAGCATCCTGTCCAATTGCCTAGAAAAGTTGCTTGTTGTATAGTTGGATCCCCCTCCCCTCCCTTCCCCCCCCCTACTCCAGCATCTGGTACAAAGTAGGTGTTCAAAAAATGCTTGCTGAATCAACAGATGTGGTTATCGTTTCCTTTCCTCTTTCCTTTAATCCTTCAAGATGATAGATCAATGGGCTGCCCTTGCTTCTGTAGTCTGTTGAGTATCCTTAAAGAAAGGGAGCAGTCTTTGAATCAACCTAAATCATCAATTGTCAACTTTGAAGAAGCCTCAGAGCTCCCCATGTCCACTAGAACCCAGAACCTAGGTTTCCCAAGTTTTGTTGCAGAGGTAAACTAAGTCAACAAGCAATGGAAAGCTGTCATTTCTGAGGATAGGCTTCCATTTAATAACCTGCAAACTAGGCACTGGCAATCCTTTCCAAGTAGCTGCCAGCTCTATGTTTATTCATTCCTTTGTTAGAGGGAAGAGAGGAGAGAGGAGGTTTAGGGTGGCTTTCATTCCAAGGTGGGGATCTAGTGGAAACCATGGCTCATGGACTATTTTTCTAAAAGAGGACACCAACAGAGGCAGTGTGGGGTTCTCCTGGAGTATCCCTCCCCTTCCTGTTCAGTCATGCTTTCTGCCTTCTGGAGTCCCCGGTAAAAATGCACCTACCCCAGGTGGTGTCACACCTTCCACCCATATCTGTGGAAAATCTCAGCCTGAATGATCAGTTAGCACTAGAGCTCAGATTAGCCAGAATGGGTCATAGGCTAGGGCAGGGCAGGTGCCAGGTGGGAGGAGAGTGGGCGATGATAGAAGGAGGAAGGAGAGAAGACTCCCATTTTATCTTTTTTTTTTTTTTGCAAGGCAATGGGGTTTAAGTGGCTTGCCCAAGGCCACACAGCTAGGTAATTATTAAGCGTCTGAGACCGGATTTGAACCCAGGTACTCCTGACTCCAGGGCCGGTGCTTTATCCACTGTGCCACCTAGCTGCCCCCTCCCATTTTATCTTCCAAGAGCTCTGGTTGCCTCAACCTCTCCCCACTGCTGTTTTGCTTCTGGAATCTTGAGAGTTAGAATTGGGGGGGATCTTCATCAATGATCAACAAATCATTTCCTGTGGTCCCTTTGGGTGGAGACCCCTGAATGAAATACTTCCTCTGAGTCATGTAGCTGGGACAAACCTCAGAAGTGAACATCACTATGTGCAAGGGAGAGCCCAGAGCTATGACAACAAATAAACATCACCCTGCCTGCTTGTTCTGTGCACCTCCCCCACCCAAAATAAATCAATCAACAAGTATTAAATGACTGCTATGAGTCAGAAACTATGCCAGGTGCTTCTACTACCAGAAAGAATGAAAACTCATGTGACCCTGGGCAAGTCATTTTACCTCTATCTGCCCAGCTATTTCAGCTATAACAATAGTGCCACCTTGTAAGGTTGCTGGAGGAGCAAATGAGATATCTGAACAGTGCTTTGCAAACTTTCAAGTAGACATATAAATGCTAGCGATGGTTATTATCGAAGCTTCTGCTTTATTTAAATGAATAGCTTCAATGCGGTTACCACTTTCCTTCCTCTTTCCTTTAATCCTTCAAGATGATAGATCAATATACTTCCCCAGCTTCTGTAGTCTGTTGAGCATCCTTAAAGGAAGGGAGCAGTCTTTGAGTCAACCTAAATCATCAAATGTCAACTTGGACAAAGCTTAAATAAAGCAGGAACTTCCATAATAACTTGTAGCAGAAGCACCTGGCTTAGTTTCTGACTATGCGACTGATAAGCACTCAGTCACTTAAACATTTATGAAATGCCTTTATCTGTCAGGGATCCTGTTAAGCATTGGGCAGACCAAGAAGGAGCCTATAGTTTAATGTGGGGAGGAGACAACTGTAAACAAATATATACAGGATAAACTAGAGACAATCAACAGACAAACAAAGCTGCACTGGGGCAAAACCATCCATGTTCCGGGCCTGGTTCAGGTCCTAGCCACTGGTCCATGGAAAAGAACCCTAATCTAGGAATCAGAGAGCTTGCCTTCTGGTTCCAGACCAGCCACGAGAGTGACTGTGTGAATTTGGACAAGTCATTTCCTCTCTCGGGGGTCTCCGTCTGTGAAATGGGCAATAATGTTACGTTGGGAATGAAATCTCAGATCCAGTTCCCATCCCTATCCTGATCCCTTGAGGATCAAATCCAAGATGCACAGGAAGCTGTTGGCAGGCTATAAACAGAAAGAAACAGCAGAATGCAAGGTTGCGTGTGTGTGTGTGTGTGTGTGTGTGTGTGTGTGTGTATGTGTGTGTGTATGTGTGTGTGTGTATGTGTGTGTGTGTGTGTGTGTGTGTGTGTGTGTGTGTGTGAAAAAGAGAGATGTCAAGGCCAGAAGTATTTATTTATGAAGCCCTACTCTGGCAGGAGAGTTTATCATGGATAGAAATCTTGCTATAATCTTAAGAGGAGAGAGAGAGGAACAGGGAGAGTAGGACTCAGGGAGAGGCTGTCACCAAGAGACTGAGCTTAATTGCTCCAACAAAAACTGCAACCTGGAGCTCCCTTCCTCAGCTGGCAGCAGCACCCCCCACACACAGTGTCCTCTGGAGGGGGCATCTGCGTCTACACCCACCCGCTCATCTGTCTGAGTCACTGGCAGTTGTCACTGCTTCCGGTGAGGAAGTCTCTGCTGTCTGCAAATCTATGTGGTTGGGGGTGGCTGAGGCCCCAGCGTCCTGAGCCTGCCTAGGAGCCTTCTCTTAACCTTGTTTTTGCCATTCTGGGGCGGTCCTTCTTAGTTGCTCTCTTTTTCTGGGATGACAAAGTGGGTAGAAACATTTCTCCTCCTCCTCCCGACTTCCCCTTCTTCTCTCACCTTCCCTCCTCATTGACCTGGTTCTTTGAATTGAGGAAGTCCTGTCTTCTCCATCTGCTGCCAGTACCTCCCAGTCACCTACCACCTCCCATTCCTATTGCTACATTTTCATGGCAAGGTTGTTCTCGAGTCCCAGAGCTCTGCCCTCCCTCCTCCCCGCACCCAGTTCACTTAGAAGCATCCCTCCTTTTGAGAGGGAGGACTTGGCTGGAAGCAGTGAAGATAATAAAGTTGGGAGGGGCTAGAGAAAGGAAGGAGGGAGGGAACAAAGAGACAATGTGCTAACATGGAAAAGAAAATAAAACATCATTTGAAGTCAGAACACCTAACTTCCAGCCCTGCTCCTTGTTACCTGTGAGAGGAGAGTCAGCTCACCTTTGCTAAGGGAGTTTCCATTTCCTCCCCTGGAATGGAGAGTTCGATTAAATGATCTCTAATGTCCTTTACTACTGATCCCCAGATCCCAGGATCCTAAGGTGATTATCCAGGACTGATGATAATGCTCATGGAGCTCTCGGCTTGTCCCCAATCCCACTGACCTTGGAGGATTTGGCAGGAGAGAAGCTTTGTCTCCATATTGCAGCCCCAAATCTCAGTAGTCTAATGTAGGATCTGAAGGTGGGCCTACCTCCTGTGGGTGCTCTTTGGGCTGCCTCCCCAATCAGTCCAGAAGTTCTTTGAAGGCAATTATGGTGTCTTACACATCTTTCCCAAGAACATTATTATACTTATGAAACCTGGAACTAATCATGTAAACAGCCATGAGAGTAGTCAGGAGGGAGTGGTGTTATGGGGGGAAGGAAGCTGCCAACAGCACTTAAGAGGAGAGAGTACATTGGATTCCAAGTCAGAAGACTCCAGAGATCTTGGGCAAGACGCTTTCCCTCTTGTGGACTATAGACTCAGTTTTCAGATTCGACATCTGAAAAATGGGGGTGGGGGTATGTGTGAACTAGATAATAAATTTTTTCTTGGTAAGGCAAAGAGGTTAAGTGACTCCCCCAAAGTCACTCAGTCACTAAATATCAATCGTTGGAGCTCATATTTGAACTCAGGTCCTCCTGACTCCACTGAGTGACCTAGCTTCCCCTAGCTAACAATATTTTGCATGTCTAAAGTATTTTAATTAAATCCAGATGAAGAGAGACTTGAAGGAGTTAAGGGTTTTGCCAAGATCACAAAGATCATACATGACAGAGAGAGGTATTACCTCATCTCACTTTCCACTATCTCAGACCGATTCTTTTTGATTTCTAAGCTCCATTTTAGCTAAGCAGTTAGATGATGTAGGAGCTAGAGTGCCAGATGTAGGAATCAGGGAAAAACTCAGATATTGATTAATTGTGTGTCCCGGGCAAGTCACAACCCCTTTTCCTCATCTGTAAAATGGGGATAATAATAACAGCACCTGTCTCATAGCTCCAAACCTCCCAGTACTAGATAAATCCTTGATATTACAATGATTAAATTCTATGATTTTATGGGATATCACTGGCAACACAGCCCGAGGGAGGTGTGGAGAGAAGGGTATGGGCAAGGGGCCTGGTTGCTGGGCAGCCCCGTTACCTTGGTGACTGGAGGAGGAGGGCAGGGCAATCTATTTGTTGATTATATGAGGCCATCTGAGGTGTTTGGATTTTGTTTCTTTTTAAATCCCAACTGGCAAGGCTGCACCCTGCTCCTCATCCCCCTGCCTGCTCTCTAAGATCTTGTTGCTGCACTGGGCTCCCCCAAAAGCACAAGGCCACTGGGACTGCCCCAGTTTGCCACAGTGGAGGAAGGGCTCTGTTCACTCCCTCTCCCCAGTTCCCGCAGAGCAACTGCTCCTTTCAAGACTGTTTAAAATGCACAAAACTGGGAAATATTAGAGCATCCTACATAAAGCTCCAAGGGACTTTGGAGGGGACTACAGAGTCATGCATTTGCCTATCTATCTATCTATCTATCTATCTATCTATCTGGTTTTCAACAATCATTTTTTACAAGGTTTTGAGCTTTACTTTTTTTCTCTCCCTCCTTTCTCTCCCTTTCCCCTGATAGAAAGCAATCTAATATAATACCTAGATATTTATATTTTGTTCTTCCCCATTAGAATGAACTCTTCTTGAGGGTGATGACCTTTTTTGGTCTTTCTTTGTTCCCTATCTCTTAACAGATTATACACCTTAAATGCTGATAGACTCACTGAATATTACATCTCATCCAATGCCCCCTTATAAAGAACAATTCTTTACCTTTAAACACTTTATAAAGCAATTTCTCATTACAATCCTATGAAACCAGTAGAGTAAGTGCCTGTATACCCATTTTACAGATAAGGAAAGTGAAGTATTATTGTCTCAGAAGTAATTATTAACACAGTTAATAAGTGGAGGAGTCAGAATCTCGAGGCTGCAGGCAAGTATAATCTTATCAGATGAGAAAATGAGTAAGAAATATTGTATCATGACACAGAGTCATCTTGCTAAAGTGTTTCCATTCACAAAGATAACAGTACACATCAAGTTCTAGTTTCAAAAGTTTTGGGAAACTATCGTTCTTTTTGGTCACTGTGTTTCTTCATTTTCTAGGACAAGGTTTTGGAGTATCAAATTCAGACTCCCTCCTCCTCTGACCCTAGAGGAAAGAGAGTTCCCTCATTGTGCAGCATTTTTGTTATCTATTTGCCATCCTCACCCAGGTCCCTTCCCAGAATAAGGAACAAAACACTAGATTATTTGATCAGATTTAGCTTCTAGGATTGAGAACTAGAAATGACCCCAGGGATCATGTAAAAAGGCAACAAGGTTAATGGAAAGTGTTCAACTTTTAATCATGAGGGACCTGAGGTTCCCCTAAGTTTAGTAGAGACCTAAACTAATATTTCTCAGATTGTGGGCAACTTATTCAACCTGTCTGAACCTTAGTTTTATCATCTTTAAAATGGGGGAAAAATTGTTAGTTGGTTGATTCTTGCCCTTCATCATCAAAGAAGACCAAATGGCATCACTATGTTAGAAACAAATTACAGCGACTGACTGTGATCAATCAGACCTATTCGAGCTTGGAATGCTCTCCCACAAGTCTGACACAAATAATCCAGCCGAACATCTGGGGTGGGTGCACTAAACTTTCGCATCTCACATTTCTTTAGAATTAATGAATTAATTGTGTGTCCTGGGCAAGTCACAACCCTTTCCCTCATATGTAAAATGGGGATAATAACAGCCTATCTCCCAAGAGTGTTATGAGATCAAATTGAACATCATATTACACACACATATATATATGTCTACTTTTTATATAACATAATATACTATAGTGGTATATAAATATAGTGGTATATAAATGTTCCATTAGAAGTTCTCCCCTAGAATATACTCAGTCTTTGGTCATCCAACTCCCCTGCAATAGGAAATTCACTACCTCCTAAAGCAAGGAATTATACTTTTGTCCAGGTTTGTTAGGAAGTTTTTCCTCTTATCAAGGCTAAGTCGGCCATGTTTGATACCTAGTTCTATACTCTGGGGCCACAGAGATCACATCTAATCCTTCTTTCCCATTAGATTCCTTTAAATATGTGAAAGAAACAATCCTATTTCCTCAAGTCTTATTATCTAACTCTTTCAATTTACAGATAAGGAAACTGAGACCTAGGAGGATGAAGTGTAAGGTGATGCATTATTGGATTAAAAAAAGCAATATCTGACCACTCTGGTTCCATGTAAATTGATTTCCCTTAAGTGTAGTGGTAAGTGGACACTCAGATGAACAATCCAGTTATTAACAGATGTAGTAGGCTCAGATTTACTCTTCTTCATGGGTTATACAGAGGATATGCAGCTATCCTTAGTCTGGTTTCAATCCAACGTGTGGAACACTGAGAAGTCATTTATAGTCATGATGACTCAGAGATTTTTTTTCATCCTTATGTGACGAAGAAAAGTTTTCTAATTGGCTTCAGAAGCAGAAAAACTGATGACTCAGGGGTAGCTGAACTAGAACTCAGTGTGCATACCACAGACATGGCCTCAATATCTCTTTCCCTTTCCCTTAGTGGATTCAAGTGAAAAGGATTCTTTGGAGCCACTGGGCGTTGGAGGGTATCTTCTGAATGCTAGACTATCTTTTCCCCAGGTTGTCATGTGTTCATGAACACATAAGTGCCTATTTCTATTACTTTCTTATCTTAAGAGAATTCTCAGCATGGAGTGCCAAGACAACTGGGTGAGTTTGGGACATTCAGAGGTTCTAACCAGCTACTGGAGTTGGCAGCAGTAGTCCCTGGAGGGGTGGTAGTAGATGGAGAAATATAATCACTTGAAGACAATATCAGATTAAAAAATTGTGGCTCTTCTTTAGTAGAGAGAATTGCTGATTATGGATTCTGGAGAATCTTAAGAATGCAGTAGAGACCTAAACTTCGGGGAAACATCATGAGGATTCCAAAAGGGAGAAAAGGACTCCAGAGTTCCATGGGAATACCTTATACAGGGTCCCTATTGGATTCTTTACTGGTGTTTCTATATGGTTACTTTGAGAAAGGCTTAACACGACTTTAACCATTTTTTCCCTGAGAGTGGAACAGGTCATGGTGACCTTTAATTGCCTTTCAGCTCAGCTAAAAAAATATCTATTAGATATAGGCTTACCCTTCCCTGTATTCATCTTAGGTAGTTAACTACCCCACATTTGGCTGTGCCCGTTAGATTACATGAGATTAATAGGCAAGGACCTTTATGTCTTTGAGTCTGAACCAAACTTACATGAGAGTCCCTAAGGGGACAAGGCCCCTCTGTTCCATGATTATGATATACCAGTAATGCCCAAATTCTACTGCCCAGTTCCAGATAAACAACATAAGGGTTACTGAATGTGCAGGCCTGGCTAGGCATAATTGGAAAGTTATTAGCTATGGAATACACACAGCCCTGGGTGTGTGAGTAATCAGGGGAGAGATAATTAAGCATACAATGTACAGTTGGAGATTGGTTCCTGCCACATCTGTAGCAGCAATTACCACCCCTCAGGAGAAGAAATTTCTGGAGCCTATTTCATGAGAGCAGACCATAGAGACAAAATTCCAGTCGGGGGGGGAGGGGGTGTGGGCTTCATTCTATCTTCTCAATCTCCAGGATCTGATCCGGACTCAGGCCAGCCTTCCCAAGGCTGCTGAATCCCAGCAGCACCTGGTCAACTTCTAGCAACTGAGGCCCACTGAGCAAATAAGCAGGCCAGAGAGCTGGGGCTGGAATAGAGGGGTGTAAGATCAGAGGAGAGACATCCATGAAGTCCGGAGGGAGGGCAGAGGTCAGGCTGCGAGAAGGTGAAGGCAGCTGGTTAATTTGATTAAGGGGGAAGGGAGAGGAAGGAGGACAGAAAGATCTTGAGGAAAAAGGCAGAGTAAAAGGAATAGATAAAAGGATTTAGAGCTGGAAGAGACATTAGAGATCATCTGGTTCAACTCTCTCATTTTACAGATAAAGAAACTGAAGAGGGGGCTGGGAAAGAAGTCTGAAAAGGAGGGGGGAAGCAGGGTGGGGGAGGGGAGGAGGGCGCAGAGGAAGGCAGATAAGGCAGAAAGGAAGGGAGAGGAAGGCGAAGGAGGGAAGAGGGGAGGGAGAAAGTGGAAAGGGGCAGAGAAGGAGGGAAGCCAAAGGAGGAGACAAAAAGAACTTGGAGGGGAGGGAGGGAAAGAAGAAGGGGAAAAGTGGAAAAGGGGAGATGACAGGGGAAAGAGACTCAGTAACAGGGGAAGAAGGGGACAGTAAGGAGATAAGGAGAAAAGCATGGAAAGAGAAGAGACAAAGGGGAAGAGAAAGGAGTGGGAGAGAAGAGACGGTAAGGAGGAGAATAGGAAAAAGCAGGCAAGGAAGGAAGTGTGCAGACCCTTCATCAACCATAGAGCAACTTTCTATTTCCCCCCAGAGTTTTAAAACAAAGAAATAATTGGGGCCAGACAGTCTCCAGGCCTTAACCCCTCTGTACTGTCCAATTCCAGAGCAATCTCTCTCAAGGGACACTTAAAAGCTTCAACAAGCCCCAGGCTAAGCCATTCTCAGGGAATCTTCTGAGTCAGCTCCAGCTATCCCCAGCCCTGCTCAGTTGCAGCATCCCGGACCAAAGACACAACTGCCTGTCTCCAGAGAGCTGGAAAAATCAGGAGGGATGCAATGGAATGAGACTGGGTGCAAACAGAGCTTTAAAGAGAAAATATCCCTGTTCTCCATCCATCAGGTTACTTACAGTCATTGCCTGGGCACTGGGGGCATTGTCAAACTGGCAGGGTTGGGTGGTTAAAATGTTCTCATCCCTGATTAGGAATGAGTCTCTGATTAGCATTAATGAGAGATACTTGGTCTGGGCAGGGTCTCATTACTCATTATTGAGGACTCCAAAGAGCTGGTAAAGTTTGGGATGGGGATGGGGATGGGGATGGGGATGGGGATGGGGATGGGGGGGGCGGGAGGTGGGCATAACAGTGTCCAGAAATATAATAGCAAGGCTGAAAGAGCTTCCCTGAAAAAAAGATTGCCCAAGGAAAAGTCTACAGTTGCAGGGAAAGAATCCAAGAGGTACTCCCCCAGCCCCACCCCAACCCCTCCTCCTGACACAAAACAGAGGAGCTAAGACAATGTTGAGGATGCTATTTGTAGGAGCGACAGTGCCTCCCGGAGGTTCCTGGGAATACCCACACAATGGGGGTCAAGAGTTGGTCTGAAAGTCTCCATAGATGTCAAATGGGTTATTAGGTCTTCAGAGTCAGCTGCCTCACAGGGCTGGGAGTTTAGCGTTCATTTGGATTAACCTCATCTTTATAGATAACAGGCTCAAAGAAAGAAAAGGACTTACCCCAATTTATCCAACATCCTTATTCTACTGATGAGGAAACTGAGTTCTAGGAACATGTGATATGACCAAGGTCACACTGCAATTGGTGCTCATCCCTATTCTCAAAGAGGATCAGTGATACCAGGAGGGTGATGCCTTGACTTCCAAAGTCACCTTGGACTAGAACTCATGTTCTAACTCCTGTATCATAGGACTTAACATTTGCATTTGAAAAGATCTTTAGAGATCACTGAATGTGACTTAGACTTTGCAGAAAAGATAAATTACTTGCTCAAGATTACAAAGCTATTGGGGGCAGCTAGGTGTCACAGCAGATAGAGTACCAGCCCTGGAGCCAGGAGGACCTGAGTTCAAATCCGATCTCACACCCAGCTGCATGATCTTGGGCAAGTGACTTGCAAAAAAACAAAAAAAAATTACATAGCTACTAAGTGACAGTCAAGATTTGAAGCTAAGTCTTCTGATTCAACTCTATTCAACAAGTCTGTACAGAATGCCTAATGTGTGCCCGCAGTAGGTAGAAATGATATAAAGATACAAAGCAAACAGTCCTCAAAATCCAGGACTCTTGTCAAAACACCCCATTGACCCCCCCTCCTTAGTAGAGGCAGATGAGAAAATGACTTTGAGCCTCCAATTCAGGGAAAATGTGATGTTGACTCCTTTATCTTATTTCTTAAAATCTTATCTTCTTGCTTACGTAATCTAAAGAAAAGCAATGTAATGCCAGACTGCTCTTTGATGAATTCCTCCAACTAGTGCTAACCCTCCTTTCATGTTCAACCATTTGTGGCATCCCACTAAGGACAAGACTCATCCAGGCAGAGGAAACATGGGTAAGCTCTAATGGGAAGATGGCGGGTAGATCCATCAAAGTATCCCACCAGTTCCCACTCTGCTTTCACCCTCCGTTAGTCAAGCTCTTCCTCATTTCTATAAGGAATCTTCTCAATGTCTTCAGTTCTCCCCAAACAAAGAAACTGGAGAAAGAAGGTGGAGAAAGGTAAATATTCTTTAGAATACTGGACCTAGAGTCCGAGGTTGTTGTTTCAGTCTTTTTTTCCTAGTTGTGTCTGACATTTTGTGACCCACTTTGGAGTTTTCTTAGCAAAGAAACAAATTGTCTGCCATTTCTTTCTTTAGCCCATTTGACAGATAAGGAAACTGAGGCAAACAAGGTTAAGTGACTTGTCCAGGATCACACAGCTAGTTAAGCATTTGAGTCTAGATTTCAACTCATTAAGAGGAGTCTTTCTGACTCCAGGCTTGGTGCTTCATCCATTGAGGCACCACTTAGTTGCCCTAGAGTCTGAAGACCCAGGTTCAAATCCTACTTCAAGGATTTGCTACCTGTGTGAACTTGAACCTCCCTAGGCCTCAGTTTCCTCATCTGTAAAATAGTGTATGTGAGAAGGGGAGGGGAGAAGGTTGAATTAGATAGACTTTCAGTTCCCTTCCAACTCAAGACCCACATTACTAAGTCTTAGTCTCTTTCTTTATAAAATAAGGAGCTTCTATGTGCCTCTTCCAAAAAAGGAATAGACCAGATCATAAATATCACGGAAAAAAATAAGATCTTCATGCAAAAACCACTATTAACAAATTACACCTGTGTACTCTTCTGACCTTTGTGTCGCTACTCCCTCCTTACAGTCTAAGGGAGAGGGACTTGATCAATCAGCAGTCATAATGGCTGACCATCATAGTGTTTTAAGGCACACCAAACTCTTTACATGTTACCTCCTTTAAAACAAAGATCCATGTTCTGCTGAATACTGTGGGCCATCCGGTAGCCCAGTGGATAGACTAGAGAAGAATGGGGTTCTGAAGATCCGAGTTGGAATCCTGCCTTGAAGCTTCCTAGCTGTGTGACCCTGGGCAAGAGATTTGAGGTCTAGCTTCCCCATCTTTAAAAGGGTGACAGCTATGTACTTACTCACAAATAAAGTGCTTGGCAAACCTTGAATGCCTTTTATTATTATTGCTATTATATAGAAAAAAATTTTGAGTTCCAAGATCTCCAAGAGCTTAAGACCATACTAACTACATATGACAAGATGCAAAAGATAAGGACAGCAGTCTATATGAAATGAGTGCTGTAGTCAATACTAGGTGAAGGAAGGAAATGTTTTATTAAGCTGCTACTTAAGGATTTTACAAATTTTATTTCATTGAGTCTTTACAACCCTGCAAGGTAGTTGATATTATTATCTCCATAAGGAAACTGAGGCAGCCAGAGGTTTCAGTGATTTTTTCCCAAGGTCACATAATTTTAAAGTCAAATTTGAACTCATATCTTCCTGACTCCAAGTCCAGTGCTCTCTTCACTGGGTCACCAAGGTGCCTAGGTCGGAGGAGGGAGAGGCCCTTGGGCTTTCTGAAGGAAATGGGCCTCAAGTTGGGCCCTTGAAGAATAGGCGGGATTGGAAAGGGGCTGGGCATGCCAGGCTTAGGGGAATTCTATGACAAAAAAAGTAGGAGCATATTTGGGGGGCAATGACTAAGCCAATCTGGTGGGAGGAGTTTAGACTTGTGACTTTATCTGTTTGAGGTGACTCTCATCAGTAAAGATAGACAACAGGAGTTTACTCTTAAACCAGAGTATTTTATTCATGTATAAAAAAACATTGTACACAATGAGAATAAATAAATATTAAATTAAAAAAATAAAAAAAGATAGACAAAAGGGTAATTTTGAATCTTTGAGATTTTCCTAGGCAAATCCAACTCCAAACTAGCTGTGTGACCCTGGGCAAATCACTTCACCTCTGTCTCCCTCAGATTCCTCATCTGTAAAATGGGATAATAATGTTACTTAGAAGGATAAGATGAAATAATTATTATAAGATGCTTAGCACAGTGCCTTATATAGAATAAGCACTACATAAATGTTAGCTATCATCATCATCATCCATAGCACTTATGTTCCAGGAATGATGGAAAAATCAAGAGTTCCTATTTGTAAAATGTTTAGCAGAGTGTCTGACAAAAAGTAGGAGTTTAATAAAGGCTTATTCCCTTTCCCCTCCCCTTCCTAGGGAAATTGATATCATAAGTGACTTTCCCATATCCATGAAGCCAGTCTTTGTTCAAGGTGGGACCTGAATCCAGATCTTTCTTGTGCCAAGGCCAGCCCTTTTTCCATGATATTATGCTGTCTCTGGAGAGATTCTCTGGAGAAGGCTAAGTAGGAAAGAGCAAGAGTTGGCATGCTTAGAGCACTTTACATACACTCTTATTTCATTCTCCCAACATCCTTATGAGGTTGTTAGTCCAGGTGCCAAATGAAGAAATTGTACACAGAGAATTAAGTACCTTTCTCATAGTCACTTAGCTAAAAGGCAGGATTCAAATCCAGATCTCTCAACTTTTTTTTTCCCCTCTCCTCTGCCATCCTGCTTCTCTCCAATAAAGCTGGAAGGGGTAGGTTAGGAGCAGATCTGGAAAGTGGCAGATACCTTCCAGATTCTTTTTTCAAGATCTTCTAAGCACTGGAGGGCTCTGCTTTCCCCCTGCTGCTGGCAGGACATAAGTAATTCTAGGCTAGAAGTCTTCCAATGATGCTTTACCCTTGCAAACTTGTGTAAACACTCACACACACACACACACACTCACTCACTCACATACTCATACTTCTTGGATCCCACTACATGGCCAAGCTCCTGGGGTCCAGGGTCTAGACTCTGTCTCTAGGCTCATACTTGAATCATTTGTTTTCTCATGTCTTGGCCACCAGAGCCAAAGATGCTGTTGTTTCCACACCCCCCCCTTCCCATCTTCTCTTTCTCCATTCTGGTCAGGCACGATCAGACCAGAATGTGCTTCCCAGGGAGAAAACAGCCTTGCTCTTATCTGGGTTTTGATGTATGTGCACCTGGCTTTGTGAACCCCAGGGCTTATCTCCATGGCAGGGCCTGGCTGTTCAGTCCACCAGATAGGCCTGTTCCAGCTCTCCTGGCTGCTACAACCAGTTCCTGACCCAGAGATAGGCAGCTGACTCCTCAGATTGAAAACCTACTTCCCCTGAGGCCCAGGCAGCTGAGGGTAGGGGTCGTGGGGGAGGGAAAGGAGGCAGGGCTAGCTCAGCTGGGAAGAAGGAATGATCCCCATCCTCCTGGAGTCTGTTCTGGTCCATTGCTGCAGCCAGAAGGTGGATCTTTGTTGCTGTGCTGTGAAGAGGAGGGAGTCTCTTCTCAGAGGTGTTTTGTAAAAGGGAGGAAGGAACAATACAGCCATCAGAAGGATGCATTCCATTCCTTCAAGTCTCAAAGGTCAGATACCCCTCTTCATATAACTCTTCTTTCCTCTTCAAATTTTTTTCCCAGTTGGAAATTTAAAGTCTGCTAACAGAGAGCAGGGCGACTCCTGGTGATGGGTCCTCAGGGTTTATTAAAATGATCTCCAAGAGATCTCCACCAGCTTTCGCAAATGAGGAGAGGAAGAATGAAGGAAAAGGGAAATGACTCTGAAGGGAGCTGGAGAGAAAGGAAATATATGAGATTTGATCATGGACTGCCATGAACAAAGTGACCATGCTGTTGGCAATGAGCAGTTTTGTTCCTCTGTTTCTGGCCTCAGAAAGGAGATAGTCTGTTTTTGGTACCATAAACATGTTTTCCATCATGGGAGAACCTGCCAACCATTTATATGGTATTTCAGAACCAAGAGTCAGATTGAGGTGGTTGAGACTCACATGATGTATGTCCCATGTGTGGGATGTACCACCATACTTCTAGGAATGACACATTATACCAAGGTCACAAGAAGGATACCATCCAGAAAAGGAAGTAAGTCAGTCATCAACCAATATGCTAGTCTCTGTGCTAGACTCTGGGGATAGTAAGATACATGTTAGATAGTCCCTGCCCTCAAGGAGCTTACATTTAATGGGATACAAGTTCACAGGTAAGTAAAAACAGGATATATTGAAAATGAATATATAAATATATATAAGATATATGAAGATATATGTGAATATATTTATTTTGAACATATATGTGTAGATGCTGTTCAGTTATTTAAGTCAGCTTTGATTCTTTGTGACCCCATTTGGGGTTTTCTTGACAAAAATCTTGGAATGGATGGCATTTCCTTTTCTGGTTCATTTTACAGATGAGGAAACTAAGATAAAAAGAGTGAAGTCACCCAGTTAGAAAGTGTCGGAAGCCAGGAAGATGGACCTGACTCCAGATCCAGCCTTCTATCTACTGCTGCATCTTTAAAGGGGGAAAGGTGAGGAAGAAAAGTGTTCCCTGTAGGGGAGTTTAGGCAGAGATGTAGTATTAGGGTAGGGGATGATCATGGTGTCACGAAGGGTTGAACGTGACTGAATAACAACAAGTGGTCCTTGTGTCTGGCCTGGGAACAAGAAGGAGATCATGCTGGCACAAGATATAAATATAAATGAGCTCTCTTGCTCACTTCATCTCTCTCTCTTTCATTTTCATTCTTGTCCCACTCTCCCAGCTTCACTCTCCCCAGATACAAGAATATCCTGTCAGGAAGTGATTGATCAACCTGTGATACTGCCTAGAGCCATCAACTGGGTGAAAGCCACCCAGGAATCCAGCCCAGTCGGGCCCTGCTAAGGTCTCTAGCCTAGAGCTCCCATTAGAATATTCAGGAACCAATAGTCACCTAGAGTGACCATTCCCCAAAGGGGAATCTGTCACCTGCTCAGACTTCAAATGGGAATGGGATTCTAGGGGGTTGAAGGGAGAGTTCATGATGAGAGAGTATTCACCACTCCATAGATGTTTCTTTGCACACTACTAAAATATCAAAGAATCATAGCCCCCTTATTTTACAGATGGGATAGGGAGATTTGAGAACATTCTTAGGACTATCATTTTAGAACTGGAAGCGACCTGAGACTATCTCATTCAGCCAACTTTTTTTCAGAGTCAGAAACCAAAGCCCAGGAAAGATTTATTAATTTGATCAAGGTCATGAAATTTTTAAGTATCAAGGGTGAGATTTGAATCTGGGGTTTCAGACTCCAGAGAGCTTTTTGTACTAAACTATTCTATCAATGAGAAATATGCAGCTTCTTTGTCTGAGCTTCTTCCACTACCTGTCAGAAAACCATTCTCAGTTACTTATATATGAAATAATTGAGACCAAGGAACCATCTGTTTTTTGAGTGTGGAATATCAGCTCAATTAAGAGAGATCTGTCCAGTCACATAACAGCTCTCACCATCCTCTCTGAAGGGAAGGCTTGGCCCTGACAGTGTCCTCAAAGACTCACTGTAAATTAAAGGCAAAGCAAGTGATGGGTGAGTCTGGGAGCAGGAGGAGGGTAGAGCAGTTACTCCCTTAACCAGCTACCCAAGTTCCTAGACATTCCGTGTGTGTGTGTGTGTGTGTGTGTGTGTGTGTGTGTGTGTGTGTGTGAGCTGAGAGGGGGAGAGACAGACTAAGGGGGTCAAGAGTTACTTGGGGCCTTTCAATATCCTCTTACCATCCTTCCCACTGACCAGCTGAAGGGGCTGACACTCAGAGTCTATTACTTAGACTTTAATGAAAAGCAATCATTGTATCGTCAGCTAAGTAGGAATGGAATGAGTGTGATATTGAGCTTTATGGTAATGATGTTAACAGGAAAATGTCTCCTCTCCCCAACTCTCTATTTTAGGGAGAAAAAACCCACACATATATAACATGCATACTATCATACTATACACATATAAAACAGAGACATATATAATACAATGTATAAACATACACGTAAGATGCATGACATAAATATATGTAGGTATCTGTAAATAAAAATATATGTGAATGATATATAATATATGAAATGTGTACACATGTACATATAATATAAACACACATCACCCACATATATAAAATATATGATATATAATATATTTATATGTCTGTATTGTACACATACAAATATAAACAGATACAAGGCAATATGCGATATATGCATACATATACATATAATTTAAATATACTTGTCACATGTATATTCATATGTGTGTATTCATTCTTTTTTTCCCCCCTGTTCATCCTTTTCCTGGGAGGGAAGAGTTTTACTATAAAACAGGTCTAAAATGAAAAGGAATATGAAGTCATTTTCCATCAGTGGTATGTGAGAAAAATAGAACGCTTGGTGCCAAGTGATTAGGGTTCTAATCCTGGCTTAGACCCTAGCTAACCAATCACTTCACCTCTTTGACAGTTTCTTGATCTGTAAAATGGGGATGATCATAACAACACTATTCTACTTCCTCCCCCAAGGGGTTGTCATCAGGGTGGTATTGCTTATCACAGGATCAGAGAATCAGAACCAGTGGCCACTCAGAATCCATGAATCTAGCCTCCCATTAGAGGATATTGAGGGTGGAATTTGGCCAAGGTCCCATGAAGTCCTAACATAGGCTTTTTGGCAAAAAATCCAGGTCTCCTGTTTATGCAAGCACTATTGAAAAGGAAGCTGCTGGGGCCACTGGGTGGTGCAGTGGATAGAGCACTGGCCCTGGAGTCAGGAGTACCTGGGTTCAAATACAGCCTCAGACACTTAATAATTACCTAGCTATGTGGCCTTGGGCAAGCCACTTAACCCCATTGCCTTGAGAAAACTGAAAAAAAAAAAGGTAAGCTGCCATCTTTAACACAATGAGGACCTCTGGATCAAACTACCCAGGTCACTGACACTTTTAAATCCTTTCTCTTTCCCATGTGGCTTTAAATTCTCTTTCAGATTCTTTGCAGGGTGACTTGCTGATTCTGACTATTCTCCCAAGACCAACCCTGTATCACATCCTAACCCCCTTCCCCCTGCCCAAGACACACCTAGTCTCACATACTAATCACCCCTAAACTTCTCTGGAATGTACAGCAATGCTTTTCCTTCTTTCTAATGTACCTTTTTTTGAACCCAGCTCTCTTGAATTCAAATTCCTCATTTTTCCTTACTGAACTGATGGGGGGAGTTCAGGCTATGACCTGGAAAAGCTTATGACATCTGGCTTGTGAGGTTGAGCCACATGATATTTTCTTTCCCACCTAACTCAGCACAGCATACTTGGTCCAAACTGATTAGCCATTTAAATTATTTTACTAATGAGCATACCTTAAATACACAAAGAACTTCCCATTCCAAAGGACCCACAAAAGATTTTATGGACCAGACACAGAAAACCTTTCACTGAAGCATGAATAGATCAGCTTGAATGGCCACCCAGAATTATTACTGGGCAGTAAGGAACAGGGCAACAGAGCATTTCCCACTGGTATAATGAGATGCTTCAGGAGTCAAAGAACTTCCTAGAGTGGGGAAGGCCCTTAGAGAGCATTAGCCCAAGGGTTCTTCACTTTTTTTGAGTCACAGACCATCCCTGCCCTCTTGGATGTCTCATGAAACCTCTAGGACCTTTCTCAGAATGATATTATCAGATGTATAAGGTAAAATACAAAGAAAATCAGTTGTGTTTAGATATTCATTTTTCTCCCATTCAATGAAGTTGACAAACCTCCTGAAATCTGTCCATGGACTCCAGGGTAAGAATTTCATAAATAAGACCAATTCTTTCTTTTTTATTAATCTATTTTTAATCTGGGCCACCATTAATCGGCTCCTTATTTTAGAAAGGAAGAAACTGAGGCCTGGAGTAGCTAAGAGAGGAATCCAAGGTCCTACAGCTTGGTAGCAGAAGGGTCAAAGCCAGAATCAAAATTGTCCCATTCCCATTTTCTCCCCTCCACCCCCACCTCTATTAAATCAAACTATCAAATTAGTCATGGATAAGTTGATTGGAGGCCCGGGATAATTTCATAGCCTTCTGAAATACAACCAAAGACCTTAAATGACCATAAGCCTCTAGCTTTCCAAAAGTCAAAACTTTACCACCTGGAATCCCTTTTCTGTGTGTCCACCTTGCCCAATCATTTCTTTTTAGAATGATTAATCCAGCTGCCTTATAATGACAAAAGTTTATATTTATATACATATGTATAAACATACCTATATCTGTACATATATAAACAAACACACATGTATATCCACATATATACATATAAGTATATATAAATATATATTATGATTTGCAAAAATCTTTTCATACAGTAATCTCATTTAATTCTCAAAACAACCCTCATTTTAAAGAAGACAGAACTGTAGTTCAGCATGTTCAGGAATTTTCTCAGGGTTATCCAGCTCCTAAGGATGAGTCTTCTTGATCCTAGGTCCAATACACCATTCCTTACCCTACACTGACATAGAAAAGCTCTAAATAAATGGCCTGTGTTTGCTTTCTTCTTGGAAGGGGGATCACATCAAATTGGGATTCCCTTGTACATCTACCTGTGAATCTTAGCTTCTTTTGTTCTTGTACTAAGGAGTTGGGGAAATTCCCTTTACCAGAACAGCTCAGTTGCTAGTCTGCAATTTGCCATCTTATTTGCTTAAGTGACTTGCCCAGGTTCCCCATTCAGTATATGTTAGTGGTAGAACCCAACCTAAGATCTCCCTGACTTGGGGTCAATTCTTTAGCCAGTTAAATGAATATGAGTTTCAATAAAGGTTATATTAAGCATGTCTGTTTTTTTTGTCCTTTTAAATGAGGTTTTTAATACTCAATACATGATCAATTTTTGCAAAGGTGCCAAACAGTTGAGATATATGTAAACTTCTTTCTATTCCTATTCATTAAATGCCAGATATCTATCTTCTCTATTTTTCTAAGGTTATATTCAAGTTTTTAATTTCTTTCATATTTATCTTTTTATTAGATTTGTCTGTGTCTGAAAGGGATACATTGAGGTCCCACACTATTATAGTTTTGCCATCCCATTCCCTTCAAATTGATTAACTTTTTTTTTTAGGTTTTTGCAACGCAAATGGGGGTTAAGTGGCTTGCCCAAGGCCACACAGCTGGGTAATTATTAATTGTCTGAGATGGGATTTGAACCCAGGTACTCCTGACTCCAAGGCCAGTGCTTTATCCACTACACCACCTAGCCACCCCATGATTAACTTTTTTTGCTATTTAGATGTTAAATCATTAGATATATATTAAATATTGATATTGGTTCATTATATATGGAGCTTTTAAGATAAAATAATTCCCTTGCTTATCTCTTTTAGTCAGTTTTGTTTTTACTGTTGCCTTGTCTGAAATCATGATTACTACCCCTGCTTTTGTGAGTTCAGCTAAGGCATAATTTTGTTCCAAACTCCTAATTCTAACTCTGTTTGAATCTTTGTTTTACATTTATTTCTTGTAAACAAGATATTGTTGGATTCTGCTTTCTAATCAATTATGCTAACATATTCTATTTTGTAGAAACTTTTTATTCATTCCACTTCTCAGATGCTTCTCAGCTTATCTAGACTATTTCAAGTAGGAGGGAAAAGTTGATGTCCCTGACCCCTTGAATAACTTGGCACTGGTATTTCTCTACTGCAGTTCCCTCCAACCAGCCACAGTATATGTTTTCATCCTGTTTCCCCAATTCCTCTCTGGTTTCCCTACTCTTAGGGGCAAAAGTAGTGGTTAGAAACAAAAAAAATGAGAGCAGAAGTCTGGCTCTGATATTTACTATTTGTGTGGTCTTGGATAAGTCAACACCATTCTGGGTTTCATTTTCTCAGCTCTAAAATGAGTGGGTTCAAGTAGATAAAATAAAATATAACCACAGCTGTTTATTGAGTGATTACATGAATAGATCATTATGCTAAACACAGGAGGGATGTGAGGGAGAGAATGATATCAAGTTTAGATTCAATATATTCTGTGACTTTATGGAGCTCAAAAATCTGGACGGTATTGATACCAACATTGATGGCTGTAATCCTCATCATAAATGCCTTAGACAGAAAATGAATGATCTGTAAGTTCTGAGGAAAGATTCATACTGATTTGGGTTGGAAGATTCACTTAGGTTCCTTTTCACTCTAAGTCCTCTGAGTTATATTTGGAACCTTAGCTGTCCACTATCCCAGCTATCCCTGGCCTTTGACTAGAAAATCCCTAGGACTTTTCCATTACCCTCTCCACAATTTTTTTAAAACACATGACTACTTTTAATATGCTGTTTAAAAGTATGACCAGTAACAAGTTACATAATGTTTTCTAGATGAACTTCTGGGTGCTAGTATTTTAGGGATGCAAAATCCATACTTTTCATATTCACTACAATATTCATACTGGGTATGGGACAGCTACTGATACATAGACAATCAAGTAAAGATTGCTTTAAAATTATTGGTCTGATTTTTAAGGAAAATATGCTAGGAAAACTGACTATGTAATTAGTATAAAATTTTAACAAAGAAAAAGAAATTGCTAATTTTCCCTAGATAACAGTGTTTCTTAACTTGTTATCAGTGAACTAGTATTTTTGAATATACTGATAATAATTTCAATATAATTGATTTTCTTTATACTTCTTGGTTTTAAATTTTATGTATTTAAAAATATTTTTAGAAACAAATCTATAGACTTTTCCAGACTTTCAAAAGAATCAGTGACAATGTTTCAGAACCTCTAATCTAGGTCATCCAGTAATGAAAGTACAAGGCAGAGAATGTCTCCCACAATGTGAAGGGTCCAACATTTCTCCCAGATGAGTTTATAAAATGTAAAGCATGCTCTGAGGTGACTATCCCAACTTCTACTCACACCTGATAAGCAAAGTACCTACAGTATGAGCACAATACCTCCCCAGGATTCTAGGAGTACCCTAAAAGATATTCTTTTTAGCTCATGGACCCCCATTATATGCTTCCTGTCATGATTATTAGTTAATACTATTTAGCCAGTTGGACTCAAGAAGTTTTTATAAATGGGCATTTACTAAGGTAATATGGTAAGAACAGTTGTACATAATATTCCCCCCAAAATCTGTGCAACATTCTCCCACAAATATATATACAGAGTCTAAGAGAAAATGTTCTTTCTCATTCTTACTACTCTCTCCTTCTTCCTTGATAACCTTCCATTCTCTATGCTACAAAGACTCTGTGAGAGAATCATTTCATAAAACAGCCTCTCAAAAGCTCTAGCTTAAAGAGTACATGTGAGAAAGAGGTAAACACATTTCCTAGTTTTTAGAAGTCTTTTCTCCCCTTCAGAGTATGCATCTGTACCCCTTAGATGTGATATATTTTCTGTTGGACTCTTGGTAGATTACAGACTGTCCTCATCAAACATGACCATCAAGTATTCCAGGGACCTTCCTAAGGCACAAATGGGAAGACAGGAAATCTTCTGAACATCTGAAGCTCAAGAAATTCTCTTCTGATCAATGATGAGGATCAGGAAAAAGATCAGGGTCAGGTTGAAATATTTTTCGCTCCTCCCTCTCCTAAGATTCTCTTCCAAAACTTAGTGTAAATGCTTTTTTCTTACTTCCTACTCACTGGAATCTTTATCGCCACCAAATGCTCCAAAAACTTGGGTTCTAAACTGGTTTTCTATCTTATAGATGAATCACTGAGCATGACTATTTCCTCAGCAAATCTGAATACCCTTCCTATCAACTTCATTCCAGTTCATCCAAAGACTGTTATTGTATAGTTGTTCTCCATTGGATTAAGGCAAATATATATAAAGTGACTTGCCCAGGGCCTTATACCTAATGAATTTCTGAGGCCAGACCTGAAGTAAGGTCTTCCTGACTCCATGTCCCATGATCTATCCACTAATCCATCTAACTGCCTCTATCTAGATGGGTCTATTTATTCAAAAGAAATAGGATAGACTAAAAGGAGATATTAATGTTATATATTAAGATAGCACACCCATATTAGAGTATCTTGACTTGAAAAGCCTTTAATAAAGAATGATTCATTTTATTTTTGCATTGATCCTGGAAGGCAGGTGGTATTTTTCCCCCATTTTTCAGATGAGGAAAACAGAGACTAAGTGACTTGCCCTTGATTTGAACTCAGATTTTCTTGACTTGGGACCCAGTGATCTATACATCGAGCCACCTAGCTGCCCCCTCATCCAAGGACATTTTTCATTTAATCTAAAGTATTTGATTTATTGGTTGAGTAAGGCTTGTTCTTATTGCCTTAAGCTATCAAGGCATTTTACCCTTTAATTTAAGTGGGATGGAATGACCTAATTGATTTACTTAATCTATGTCATTCTTCTACTTCTCTGTCCCTTCATCTATTGTCTTTTTCAGTCATGTCTCTCCAGACCCCATTTGGGGTTTTCTTGGCAAAGATGCTGGAATGGTTTTCCATATCCTTCTCCAGCTCAAACAAGTTAAGTGACTTGCCCAGGATCACACAGCTGGAAAGGGTCTGAGGTTGGATTTGAACTCAGGAAGATGAATCTTCTTAACTTCAGGGAGTCTGCACTGCCTAACTGCCTCTCCTCATCAATCAAATGCCTATAATAAATCTTAAGATCCTGGTCTGGTGCTGGAAAGGACCCGAGAAGCCATTTAGTCCAAAACCTTCATTTTACAGATGAGGAAATACTGACCGTTGGAGATTAAGTCAAAGTCACACTGGTAATATTTGGGCAGAGGTATTTGAAACCAAGACAAGCATTCTGACTGCTCTTCCTTTCTACCTTGGTAACCTTCCATTCCCTACAAAAATTCTGTGAGAAAATCACTTTGCAAGATGCCCATTAAGATAGGATCTAGCCTTGTGCTTATGCTAGGGCCGGCCGCGTTTAATCTCTGGTCCCCCAGAAGGCACTGCGGCCACCAGCTCCAAGGAGGTGGACAGGCAGCAGACTGAAGAGTTTTCTGACCTGACCTTTGTTAAGAGCTCTGCTTTTCACTAATATTTTCACAGACGGGATGCTCCTTCCAGTGCAGGTGGATCTGCTATTATTAATGTGGAAGGAATTGAGCTGTCACCCGGCGCAGTCAGTTTATCAAGGCCCGACAGGGCATTACTTGAGTGATCACTAGCCTATTAATTTCCACCCCCCCACTCCCACCCCCCCACCTAGTCCTTGCCAGGGGTATTACAGTGAAAAATGGCAACTTCACCACAGGGAAATTCTTCAGGGTGACAAAAATAAAAATAACTCTAATTGAAGCTGATAGAAATTATACCCTTTAAAAACACATAGAGAGATGCACTGTATAGAATGTAAATTAATGTTGGGGCAGGGTTTCTGTCACAGGATAATAGAAACAAAATGACAGCCACACCAAACATCCTCACAGGGGCATCCAGATCAGCTCAATCAGCCAGGCACTTCTGCCAGAAGGCTGTGGCAGCAGCCTCCCCCACCCCCAGCCCTTCGGAGACATGGAGTAGCCTGGGGGAAGGGGAGGGGAGGCATCCTGGGACCAGTTCCAAGGCTTTTCCTGAGGGAAGCTCGCTCCCCCCAGGCCCCATTCCGTTTCTGAGGTCAAGGTCAAGGTCAAAGCATTAATGGACAAATCCTGAAATGCCTCCACCTTGGGTTGTGGGTTTATAATGGATGACTGCTAGTCTTGGAGATCAAAAAAGCCAGGCTTCAAATGATCCCTCTGATACTTCCTAAGCTTCATTGGGCCTGGCTTCTTCTCAGGTTGCCTGTGAAATTAGGTGAATCACAAGCTCCCTGGGTCAAAATGTTCTTATCTGTAAAATGAGGCTAAGCTAGCTGTTTTACAACATTCCCTCCAGCTTAAAGTCTTGGCTCCCAATGTCTTAAAGCCCTACCTATGTCTTCTCTTTATGCCTCTTCAAAGTGAAGGGCATGGGCTGGAGGATCTAAGGGCCTTTCCAAATTTTAAGTGCTAGAATCCTAATTCAATTCAATTTAACATATTTTTATTGATGATGATGATTGATTGATGATGATGATGATGATGATGATGTTGATGTTTGCCCTTCTTTCTCAGGACAGCTAGTGGATAGAGCACTGGTCTTGGAGTCAGGAGAATGAGAGTTTGAATCTAGCCTCAGACATTTGATTCTTACTAGCTGTGTGACCTTGGGCAAATCACTTGATTGCCTCACTTACTGAGCCATCTCCAGTCATCCTGATCCATATCTGGCCACTGGATCCAGATGGCTCTGGAGGAGAAAGTGAGGCCGGTGACTTAGCACAGCATCCCTTCCTCCAAATCCAATGCATGTGCGTGTCATGGCATCACCTCCCTGATGTCATGGTCTTCTGGGAGAATGAAGGACAAACATCATCAGGGAGGACAAACAGGGCTAATTGCCTTTGGGTAAAAAACTAAAGAGAAGGTTGGAGGGAAGGGAAAAGGAGGAGAGAGAGAAAAGAAGTAAGGAAGAGGGAAGGGAAAGGAAAGAGGGAGAAGAAAGGAAGAGAGGGGAGGAGATCAATAGAAAGGGAAAAAGAAGAGAGGGAAAGAGACAGAGAAGGAGAAAGGAGGAAGAGGAAGCTAGAAGGGGAGGAGAGGGGAAAGGAGAAAGGGAGAGGGAAGGAAAAGGGTAGAGGGAGGAGATAAAGAGGGAAGATGAAGAGAGAGGAGAGAGAGAGGGAAAGGAAAAGAAGTAAAGGAAAAGGAGGGAAAAGGAAAGAGAAAGAAAAGAGAGAAAGGGAGCGGGGAGGGGGGAGAAGGACAGGAAAGAGGGGCTTTTCAAAGGAAGAAAACCCAAGAGCATTCAGAATAGCTTTATGGAGCAGGTGGCACTGGACCTCAAGGAAAATTTTTAGCAGGTGGAGATGAGGGAATGAATTCCAGATGTGTTGGGATTTTTTCCTTATGGATGATGAAACTAAAATTTTATGCTGGGTAGATCACAGGACTCAAGGATTCCAAGGGCTTTAGAGATCACTGAATCTCATGCCTTCTTTTGACAGATGAGGAAAGAGAAGTTCAGAGAGGTCAATTAGTAATAGTAGACACATAGATTTTGAGCTGGAGGGGACTCCAGGGTTCATCTAGTCTAGCCCCCCCTCCTTATTTTATAGTGGATGAAACTGAGGCCAAGAGATAAGTGATTGTCCAAGATCACACAGATAGTCATAGTAGAGCTGAATCTCACGCTCAAGTCCTCTGACTCCAAATCTATGTCTCTTTTCATTGTCTGGCCCTTTCAGGTCCCTTGCCCAGGGTCAAACTGAATAGCGTGTGCAGCAGAGCAGTGACATTCTTTGCACAATTGGCCAGCAGCCAGAAATAGCCCCAACCTCAAGGGCCTTGCTGGACTAGAGGGAGCAGCATTCATTTAGCAATCATTTATCTTATACCTGCTATGTACAAAGCCCCCTTCCCTGACCTTGGGTGAGGGGGGCACATGGAACCTTCCAATTTGCAGAAACTCAGAAGAAGGACCCAGAATTCATTTCATGCCAGATCAGGAGCCCTCTACAACCTCATTCAGATACAGTAAGGAAAGCTTCAGCTTTTTACCTCAAGGAGCTTATAATCAAGTAGGGTAGATGGCAAGTAGGTCAATAGAATACAAATTAGCCTGTGACAATTCATGAGAAAAGAGCAAAGTGTTAGTGCATCAGATATAAGAGAAATAAATCAGAAAAAGCTACATGGAAGGGAGGCATTTGAATTGGGCTTTGGAAAAGCAGAATGTCAACTGATTAAGCATTCTGAGGGTAGCTTTTTCATTCCTTCCTTCATTCATTCCATTCCATTTATGTCTCATCCTTCACCCAGCTGTGTGTCCTGCAATTTAGAGTTATAGCTTACATTTAGTGCTTGTTTTGTCCCAGGGTCTGTGCTAAGTGTTGAACAATTCTTATCTCATTTGATCTTTACAACAATCATGGAATGAAATGATTGTTATTATACAGATTTTACAGATGAGGACATTGAGGTAGAAAGAAGATAAGAGACAGGCCCAGAAGTTATACCGATAATAAGTATCTGAGGCTGGATTTGAACTCAAGTCTTCCTGACTCCTAGAAGACTCATCTTCCTGAGTTCAAATTCTGCCACATACTTACTGTTTTCTCATATGTAAAAAGGGACAGTAAAAGCACAGTGTTATTGTAAAGCTCAGATAGAATAACATGGTAAGCACTATTAAAATCATAGATGATGATGATGTGATAATGACAATGGTGGTGGTGGTGAAGATAATGATAAGTTTGTTGTTCTAGACATAGGTTAGGTGATTGTAATCTACTGAGGTTATGATGTTTTTAAAGCATTTATTTGTACCCTAGCATGTAAAAACCCTATATGTCACTTGCCCAATGTCACACTGGTGGTAAATGGTAAAGTCAGCATCCAAATTTACATCTTCTGACTCCAAATACAGCTCCATTTTTCACTGTACTATGTGTATGACTGCCTCTTAAGTTAGTAAATATTTATTTAATTGAATCGAATCAAGATCAGACTACTTTAGGCCACTTCAGAAGCTAAGCTGTCCCTGTTAGCATTTGGATAAGAAACTCCCCAGGAATCCTGGCCATGGAAGGTATTTGGGATATGAAGGGGAACAAAAGACCAAATTGGCTAAACCCAGAGTTTTGACGTATTGCTGGAGGATAAATGAGGGAACCACAAAAAGGTAGAAATGAGGCCACGTCATCAAGGGAGATTACAAAGAAAAAGCACATTTGTATAGGGACAAGATTAGAAAAGGCAAATGTCAGAAGTAGATACAAACAGCAAAGGATTTAAAAAAGAAACAAGAAAAAAAGGAGGAGGAAATTGGACTAGATAGCATTTGGCCAATGATCCCAAGCTGAGCCCTGCTACCAGAGTCCATTTTTTCAACATCATTCTCTCGGGATATGATAGGATCACAAATTTTAGTCCACAATGTTCCCAGAGTAGTAATAATTATGGGTGAGCCAATACACAATAGAAGGAGATATGTTGGGGTCTTGAGTGCAGATTGTGGCATGTTGTCAACAATAAACTATTTTGGAGAAGTGGTATCTGGAGCATCATCAAGGAAACATGATAACAATGATGAGCAACAACATGGCAAGATGTTTTACCTATATTATCCCCTTTGGGAAGATGGCTTGGTCATGTAATGAAAGCAAGAGATGACTAATGGACAGGTTGACTGGGACCATGGTATCCCCAGAATACTAACATATCCAGAGGAAGTTGCCAGTGTGTTGACTAGACCCTTTATGGAGTATATATGGGACAACAAGGATGAGAATAATAAAGGATGAGAAGACCCAGATGGGTTTTGCTTTGCCTTTATTGATCCATCAATGTAGATAATTTTTTTGAAAATGATTCATCTGTATTGGGCAAGCAACAGAACCAGAAACAATATCACTTCCCTAATAAATAAGAAGAGTAAGAAGAGAAAGCTTATAAAGGGAACATAAGAAAAAATAGAGTCATTTTGAAAAGCCATTTTAAAAAATAGAGTCATTTTTTTCTTCTTCCATTCCTGAAAAGATGAGATAAGAATATTGACTAGAACAAACTCCAGTTATGACCAGTAATTTAGAGCTCACAGCAGACCTTAGGGATTACCTAGGGTAAATAGAGAAAAGGAAACTGAGGCCAAGAGAGAAATTATTTCTGCAGCACAAGTAGCAAAGTAAAGAGGTGAGGATTCCAACCTAAGACTTTGGATTCTACATTCTGTGTTCTTTTCCTAATAAATCACAAAATGCAATTATGAGACAGGAGAATAAATTGTTTTAAAAAAATACAAAGAACAACTAAGAAAATCAGCTGATCCAGAGACACTAAAAGGAGAGGTAGGTATCATTCTGAAGCCACTGGCTAAAATCTTTTAGAAATCATGGGAGGGCAGAACAAGTCCCCCAAAGATTGGAAAAAGGTAGATGAGAAGAAAAAGGGATAACTTTGGAAAATAACAGACAACTCAGCCTAACATCAATAGAGAGGAAGATACTAGAATGAGTCATAAAAAAAATCAATTTGCAATCACGTAAAATAGCACAAGAATTACTACTCAGGCCTTTGTGAAGAGAAAATCATGCCAGACCAATTTAATTTCCTTCTATGACAGAGTGACAGGTCTTGTGGATAAGGGCAGAAGTGATAGATGTAATCTAGCCTGATTTCTTATGGCTTTTAACTCTGCCCCACATGATGGGCTAAGAACATGAGGGCTGCCACACTGGGTCAGACCACGAGTCCACGGACTCAATGACCTACTCCTGACAAGCCTCCACGATGTCAACATTCAAAAGACAGGCTGGCCTCCAAAGGTCACAGACTCTCCAGATCCTACAAGCTTCCTTTAATAAATCTTTATGTATCTTCCAACTCAATTCAATTCATCCAACATTAACCCAGTTTGTAAACTCTTCCTTGAATCTATTTATAGTTCTAACTTTTACTAACCTTTTGGTATAGTGATTCCCATTCATATAATGCTTTACGGTTCACAGTGTATCCTACCTGAGTTAACTAGGGGCATCTGAGTGGAATGAGCATTTGGATCTGAGTTCAAATCCTGCCTGAGACTGGCAGTTTAGGTCCCCTTTCTCATTCTTAGTTTCCTTAGCTGTAATGGGATAATAACAGTCCCTAATTCACCAGGAAATTATGAAGATCAAATGAGACTTATGGAAAAAAGATCTGTAAACTTTAAAGTGCTATGCAAATATTACTTTTTATTTTTATTTTTTATTATTGGTGAGCTAGCTATAGCTTGGTTATAGCTCTGGGTCTGGAGTCAAGGGACCTGAATTCAAATCCAGACTTAGTGACTCTGTGTGAACCTGGACAAGTCACTTAACCTTGTTTGCCTCAGTTCCTCATCTCAAAATGGTATGGAGAAAGAAATAGCAAACCACTCGAGTATCTTTACCAAGAAAACCCCAAATGGGGACACAACTGAGATGATTGAACAATATCATCATTGTCATCATCATCGTCTTCACACCATATAACCATCTGAAGGTAAGTAAGTGTTAGCGTACTCATTTTTTACATATAAGGAAACTCATACTAAGTTATGTGCTGAAGATAAAACTTGAACTAGGTCTCTTAAAGTGACCTAGGGAGCTTTCTTCTATACTATCCTGACTCTCATAATGAGATTCATTTGATATTCTCTATAGAATAAAGAAATATTTCTACTTATCGTCTTTTATGCTCTAATAATTTGTGATTAGCCTGTCTCATATCCTTCAGGTTTATACAGTTTTGGGGCCTGTCCCTTTCTGGCCTTCCTATTTATTCAACCTGTTCTCATAAGAAATGCTGTGGTTATAGGATCATAGATTTAGAATTGGAAGCAACTGTAAGAGCCCCTGAGGGTCTAGTCTCTTCTTTTTATGGATAAGAAAATTAAGGTGTAAAAGCTTGTCCAAGATCCAACTCTAATTGGAGTCCATTATTAAAATTTCAAAATAAGCATTTGGACAGAGGAAATGGGCAAATGCTATAAATCAGGGTTTGATTTATTACTTTGCTGATTATTTAAGTCTAAAGACTTGAGAAAGGGATGGATAAACGTTAATAACAGATTAAATAACAAATGTGGTTTTTTTTTCAGAGTTCCAGTTGTCAAACATTTACCAGAACACCTGTTGCCAAGATCATGCAGACATCTAGTAGAACAGCCAAGTTTCAAAACCAGGCCCTCTGACTCTCAAATCCATCATTCTCCCATTGACACCATCCCATTTCAGCAATTCAGTCATTCTCTATTAAGTCTGATCAATAAGCTACAAAGATATGAGTGGTGACTTATATAACCCTCTATAAGGGACTGTCATGAAAAGCTCAAAATCTGTCTGGAGGCATGAGCTGGGAGAGGTCAATCCTTAAGGTTGTGCTGTTCAGTATCTTATTGACAACTCAGGTGAAAGAATGTAAAATATGCTCTTAAGATAATAGGAGACACTAAAGAATAGGTCTTCTAGCAAGGTGGGAAATGAGAAGGAAATCAAAATCATTTGAAATTCTCAAATAAAATTCAGTTGAGAAAACAGCTCATTGAGAGATAAAAATCTAACAATATAATTAACAGATAGAAGGACTAACTGATCAGAAACCTAGGTTATCATAAATGACCACAAGCAGACTATGTTTACAGATTGCAGATTATTTGTAGGAAAGAAAAGGGCAAAAAGGCAACATGAGGCTAGATTTATATGGGTGTGCACACACAAACATACATACATACATATATTACCTATAGTTAAACATATATGCACATGTATATATATCTATATATACACATGTGTGCCATTTAAGGACTGGGAAATTAATAAAATCCTTCAGATATTAGAAACATTAATTAGAACTTTGAGCATTGTGTCCAATTAGATCACTGTTAAAAGAAAATGAAAAGGATGGAGAGAAGAGCAACAAAGATGATTTAATTGGATGCAAAACAGATCCTTTGAAGAGAATTTAAATGAACTGGATTCATTCAGTTTGGAGACCAAATTAGTGATCTCATTTTATCCCCTGAAGCATATGTATGTGCATGCGTGTGTGTGTGTGTGTGTGTGTGTGTGTGTGTGTGTGTTTGGGGAGACTTGTGACACTTTGGACCTTGATGAGTTTGTAAGTTATAGGTAGGAGGAAATTTTGATCACTGGAAGGAGATTTAAAACATATGGAGTTGGGGGTAACTAGGTGGCACAGTGGATAGAGCACCGGCCCTGGAATCAGGAAGACCTGAGTTCAAATGTGACCTCAGACACTGAAGAATTATCTAGCTTTGTAATCTTGGGCAAGTCACTTAACCCCATTGCCTTGTCAAAACAAAAACAAAAACATAGGGAGTTGAAGGAAGAATAAATCTTAGAACATAGAATTTAGGACTAAAAGAATCTCAGAAGTCAGCTCTGGCAACTTCTCAATTTGATGTAAATATGAGGAAATTGAGTCCCAAAGAGTAAGAGAATTGGGTCAGAATCTCAACTTTCTGACTCCTAGTCTGTTCTACCACTCTGTGTCTCCTATGCTCTGGAAAAAGTTGTTAGCAAAACTCTTGATGTTAACAGGAGAAAAACTGAAATACATGATGAGTCTCTAGGCATGGTCCATTCAGATCCATTTCCTGGGTTTCCAGGTCCAGATTATTGCTTGCTATGGAAGCCTGAGTCAAGCTATGGACAAAATTGGTATAGTGAAAAATAGTGGGTTTGGATTCAAATTCTGGCTTTATCTTGGGTAAAATAATTCCCCTTTCTGGATCTGTTTGTCCTCACCTTTTTTTGTTTTTGTAAGGCAATAGGGTTAAGTGACTTGCCCAAGGTCACACAGCTAGGCAATTATTAACTGTCTAAGTTCAGATCTGAACTCAGATCCCCCCTGACTCCAGGGCTGGTGCTCTATCCTCTGGGCCACCAAGCTGCCCCTGTCCTCACCTTTAAAAGTTGGGACCTGGGCTAAGTAATCTCAAAAGTCCCTCCTAAGTCCATAATCATAAGTACCAAGTACCCAAGATCCCAGGCTGAAAAGCTTTGTGGACCACCCCCAGCCCCATCCATCTACTGGTCCCTGGACTGGCTTAGTCTGGGGAGTTAACATGTGAGCACGGATGCAGGAAGGGATAGAAAGGGCTGAGCTTCTAAAGGATTCCCTGAGCTATTGTCTGCCTCCCAGGTAGTAAAGATCCTAGTTCTTAAGAAGTCCATTTCCCCCCACTTTCCTCCCCTCCCCAGCCACCCTAAGCCTGTTTTAAGTTTATCCCCTGGCCAGCTGACCTAGTCTTTCTGGGAGGGCTGCTTCCGCTTTCCCTTAAGGACACCTGCAGTGAACAGAGGAGAGCCAAATAAATATTTATGGATGCAAGGTCTAGAGGAAATCCAGGCTCTGTTTCCAGTTCCAACATTGACTTCCTTTGAGACCATGGACTAATCATTTGATTTCTCTGGGCCTTCATTTTCCCAACTCAAACATGAAGTTTTGTGAACTCCTAATACCACCTGCTTGCATGCACATGGTAGGCTGTCACGCACACACATGTGGAGATGCTTGTAAAACACTGAGTTATTTAGGGGGAAAAGAGGTGCTACCAGAGCCACCTCAGGGATGGGTGTGGGGTTTGGGGGCAAGGAGCACCTAGAAAGCAAATGAATATGTCTGAAACACCTGCACAAGAAAACACCAAGTGGTATTTCTTGTTTTCTAAAGAAAGAATAACCAGAAACCTGGGGGGGGGGGGTGAAACACATAGGGTTGGATGCATTATTGACCACAAAATTTAAAAAAAAATTGTAGTGTCAATCCACCTCCGGAGTTGGGAGGAACCATAGAGATCACCTGGTCTCATAAGATTTAGATCTTGAATGTGCTATAGTATTTTAAAATGTGTTGCAGAATACCTTTTTTCACAACAACTCTTCAAGGCAGGGAAAATAATATTATCTCCATTTTACAGATGAGAAAACCGAGGCTCAGGTGGGTAGGATGGTTTGGCCGTGGTCACAAAGATACTGTAGTATCACAACTTAAACTAGGAATCAGGTCTTCCCTGATTCCAAGTCCAGAGTTGGCACCACTATTTGTGCAGCATAATAACAAAGACAACAATTCTTACTTTAAGGTTTACAGAGTGCTTTACAATTTACCCCTCAAAACAACTTTGTGAGACAGGTGCTATTATTATGTTATTCTCATTTTACAAATGAGGAAACTGAAGCCTGGAGAATTCAAATGTCTTGGTCAGGGTCACATAGCTAGTATCTGAGTAGGTCTTACTGATTCTAATTCTAATGCTTTATTCACTTAGCTGCCCCTAGGAGAGTGAAGAAAACTATATTTGGACTTAGAAGACCTGGAACTGACCTAGGTTCAAATCTCAGCTCTATTACATGTGAGGTATGTGGCTTGGGAGGAAAAATATTTTTAAGGCAACTATCTTCCCTTTTCCAGGGCAGCTAGGTGGGCACTACAGATAGAGTGCTGGACCTCCAGTCAGGAAAATGAGCTCAAATTTGACCTCAGACACAAAATAGATGTGTGATCCTGGGTAAGTCACTTCATTTCTGTTGGTTTCAGTTTCCTCAAATGAGGATCATTTAAAAAATTTATTTTTATTTTTTTATAATTTTTTAAATGGGGGAATCAGAGAACTTTCAATACCTTACTGAGACATTAGAGCTCATCTGTTGTAAATCTCTCATTTTCCAGAGGAGGAAACTCGGGCCCACCCAGAGTGCACACACAACGAATTAGAGCTAGTACTGTAACCCAGGTCTCTGATATCAAATCTTGCCCAACCATCAGTTTTCAGGGGGCAGAACCCGGGGATCAGAGAGAAGTAACTCATCAACTGTCACATGTTGAGTTAGCAGCAGGTCTTCCAGGACCCAGGTCTTCTGGCTTCCAGGTCGGCGCTGTTTTTTTTTAACCACTTCAGAATTATTTGGGGACAGACTTATAAGGTGACTTACTTTTCAAGGCAGAATTTAGTCTCCGAGCAACTTAAGAGTTCTTTATCCAATTCCTCCCCCAACTGTACTCTCCTCCTCTCAATGGCCTTTGCCAACTTGCTGGTGCATGTTAATTACTCACTCCTTAGATCAAAGGACTCATTTAAAGAAAAATAAAATTACCCATTCAACTAAAAAAAAATGGTAAGAAAATATGGCCCTGTTTCTGGAGTTTTCCTCAGGCTCTTGTTTTTTAGTCCTCATCTTCGCTTCTTTAAATCTGATCAGATGCCATCCAGGCATCTGGGAATGGTGGAGGCTCAGGTCAAATGCAAACAAGGGTGTGCTGGCTTGGGTGGCTCTGATCCTTTTAACTTTTAGACAGTCTGGTAGTAGAGGGCAGTGGAAGGGGAGAATGATGGGGGCTGAGATGAAAAGGGGGATATCTTTCTTACTCAACAATAAGAATTAGAATGCCCTCTAGTTCCACTAACTGAAATAACTATTTCTCAGTCTTTTTTTAAGTCGTTATTTCTGTGTTTATAGGTGACTTTTAACACTCAGGTTCCAGAGTCCCCCCAAAAGCTAGAATGGGAAGTAGCCTCTGTGTGGTTTATTTTGGATGTTTTGGGGGGATTTAAAAAAATTTCTTTTCTTTTTTTTTTACATACATAGAGCATTAAAATTACTGTGTGAAAAACAGAATATAGATACATACAAACTGCATCCAACTTAGAAGGAGGACACCCAAGCAGGGGCTTTCTTTCTTAGTATCCTTTGGTGTTTCTTTCTCAGGGAAGCTAGGCCCTGGAGTCAGCAGGTCCTGAGTTCAAATTCAGCCCCAGACACTTACTAGTTATATGACCCTGGGCAAGTGACTTCACCTCTGTCTGCCTTAGTTCCTCAACTGGTGATAACACTACAATTTACCTCCAAAGGATTTTTTTTATTATTTATTTAAGGCAATAGGGTTACCTGACTTGCCCAAAGTCACACAGCTAGGCAATCATTGTGACTGAGGTCAAATTTGAACTTGGGTCACCCAGGGCCAGTACTCTATATACTGAGCCACCTAGCCACCCCAAAGGGTTTTTGTGAGTATAATATTTGTAAAGTGCTCAGTACACATGGCATGATATTTGCTTCCATCCTTCTTAGCTCTATCATTCTTCCTTACCTGGGAAGGTATTATTTTATTGCGTTTTTTTTTTTTTATGAGGCAATGGGGTCTGTGATTTTAATGAGTTAAGCATTGAGGCTGAATTTGAACACAGATCCTCCTGACTCCAGGGCCAGTACTCTAGATCTACTTCACCATCTAGATGCCCATCTTCTTTTTATTTTTGTTTGTTTGTTGGAACAGTATTAAAGAAAAGCCTAGAAGGACAGGGTTAGTGTGGACAGTAGCATGAATGGGTATTCCAGGCTGGTGCTTTTTGAGATGCCCACCCCCCACTTTCTTCTGAAGTAACACAAGGTGAGAGCAGGGAATCAATCAAGTTCTGAATTGGGGATCTCATTCAACTCCTTTCATTTTACAGATGGGGAAACTGAAGTCCCAAAAGGGAAGATGTTGTTCAGTTGTATTTGATTCTTCATGAACCCATTGGGGTTTTCTTGGCAAAGATACTGGAGGACTTTGCCATTCCTTTTCCAGTTCATTTGACAGATGAGGAAACTGAGGCAAACAGGGTAAAGTGACTTGTCCAGGGTCCCACAGTTAAAAAAAGCATCTGGGATTTGAACTTAGAAAGATGAGTCTTCCTGACTCCAAGCCGCGTTCTATGCACTATGGCGCCACCTAGCTGCCCTAAAGAGAGGGTAGAAGATTTTTTTTTTCCACTGGATGTTGAAGGATCATAGGGACATAAAAAAATGAGATCTGAGAAATACACACAAATGAGCGCATGTGTGAATATACACAAATATATGTATATATGTACACATGTACATAGATGAAACTCATTCTTCTAAGGGAAATATATAAAAATAATCTCTACTTTTCAAAGGATGAACAGATGCCAAAAAAGTAATACATCTGATACAAGAAAAATTTAAGTTCTTTATAAGTGAATGAAAATCATTTATTCAATGTTTAAATATGTGCACTAAGAAACACTTAATATCATGGCTCAGTTAGGGGAGATGAGTGGTATAACATGAAAAATAAGGAGAGACCATTAACTTAAAAAGCCAAAAAATGGTTGCCCTGATTAATTGACTAATTGACTTGCCTGTCCCTTAGCAATAAAGTGAGGGATTTGGAATGGTTTGAGGTGACTTAACTTGGGGTCCACAGACCCCTATGGACAGATTTCAGGGAATTTGGATGGTAACAAATTATCTTTTTTCACTAATTGCTAACTGAAATTTAATATTTCCTTTGATTATGAAGTCTTAAAAAATGATTACTCTGAAGAAGCATTCATAAGCTACACCAGATTGCCCACTGGGTCCATAATAAAAGTTTAAGAACCCCTGGCCTGGGGGCCGCTAGGTGGTGCAGTGGATAAAAAGCACCAGCCCTGGAGTCAGGAGTACTTGGGTTCAAATCCCGTCTCAGACATTTAATAATTACCTAGCTGTGTGGCCTTGGGCAAGCCACTTAACCCCATTTGCCTTGCAAAAACCTAAAAAAAAAAAAAAAAAAAAAAAAAAAAAGAACCCCTGGCCTAGAGATTCCTTTGAGTTTAAATCTAGCACCTTATGATAGAATAAAACCCTCCATCGTGTCCCCATACATGAATGGATGTGTTTTGGGATAACTCCCTTAAGATTTTCAAAGGGGTCCAAGTGTTAGCATTAGACTACTCTTAGTGTATAACATGTTTGGCCAATCCATTGGACCAACCCCTTCCCCAAGTGAGTTCAGGAATGGCAACACTCAGATTTTGGTTTACAGCTAAAGCAGATCTCCACATCTTCACAATGGTGAACATTCAGTTCAATTTAATTCAAACCCTTATTGATGACCTCCTGGTTCAAGATATGACCAGAACTGACTAGGAAGAAGTAATCACCCTTGATCACATTTGCTAAAATGTTGAGGGCTCTCAATGACCTTGTTATTCATTGCCAGAAATGCCCATCTTTTTTACACTAGTTTCTCCTTGCTGATGCTCTATGACTGTGAATCCTGAACATAACAATCTCCATCTGATTAGAACTGTGCATGATTCACTGGACAATGGAAAGAGGATACTGGTGTCTGTAATGGTTTCATGACCAAAAGAAATGGCATAAAAGACATTATTCAGAACATGAGTAACCTGAAAAGGAATTAGCTGCCATTTAATGAGAGGTAAACCTAAGAAATCATCCTTGAATCATCCTGGTAGCCATGAAAGATTAAAAGTATCTGTGAGAGGGGTAGTATGGTACCATAAGAAATGAGGGAAAGGATGATTTCAGAGAAAACTGGGAAGACCTCTATGTACTAAGGCAAGGTGATAGGGTGAAACGAGCAGAACCAGGAAAACAATTTATACAGTAACAACACCATAAAGAGAAACAACTTTGAAAGGCTTGAAAATTCTGAGCAATGCAATGAGCAATCATAATTCCCAAAGACTCAAAATGAACCAAATTATCCCGGTAAGATCTCTGAAATATTCCCCCTTCCTACCCAATAAAGTCCAGTGACTTCCTGCTGCCTCCAGGAATAAATATAAAGTGATCTGTCTGACATTCAAAGCCTTTTACAAAGTAACCTTGTCATCCTCTCCAGTCTTCTTATACTTTCCTTTCCATTAGGTATTCTGCAAAACAGAGACAATGGCCTCCTGGCCAACCTAACTGAGCTTTAACAACGGCCATCCCCCACATTTAAAGTATACTTTCCATTCTCATCACCACCTCCTGGTTTCCTGACTTGTTCAAGAGTCAGCTAAAATTTCACCTTCAACTGGAAACCTTTTCCAATCCACTTTGCTGCTAGGGCCTTCCCTCTGTTGATTATCTCCAATATATCCAGTACAGATCTTGCTAGAATGTAATTGTTTGAATATTTTCTCAACCTCACATTAGATCATAAGCTCCTTGAGACTTTGGTCTTTCTTTATATCACCAGAACTTAACATAATGCCTAATATAAGCTAAGCATAATAAATATTTATTGATCATCTAACAGAGAGGTGATGAATTCAAAATGGAGAATGAGACATACATTTTTGGCCGTGATCAATGTGGGAATTTGTTTTGCTTAACTGTGATTTTGTTACAGAGGTTCTGTTTTTCTTTTTGTTATTAAACTGGGGAATGGGAAGGAGAGAAAATAAATGTTTATTCATTGAAAAAATAATAAAAAAAATAAAAATTCTAGGGGAAGGTTTTCATTATTTTGGAT
The DNA here is from genome assembly GCF_037893015.1 of Macrotis lagotis. NCBI lineage: Eukaryota > Metazoa > Chordata > Mammalia > Peramelemorphia > Peramelidae > Macrotis > Macrotis lagotis. Next base: position 58,868,450 of record NC_133658.1, read on the forward strand.
GAATTCTATCTGGGGGATTTAGAACTTCATAAAAGGAGAGGACATGAGACGTGTGTTGGGAAAGAAAATACCTACATTGAAATATATGTGCCTTGTACTCAGGGTGACGGCCCTGACCAGAGTTCTAAACTTTCCAGACTCGCCAAAGAACGAGCTTTTCAGTAGCTCCCCCTTTTGACTCCTGGATAAACACAGATCTGGCTCCAACTTATGTTTCCACTTTAGCTTCAGGGTACTTCCCCTCATGCAACCAACCTTGCCTTCTGACTCTTCCCCACAAACAATATTCCATCTCTCATCTCCAGGTATCTTTGTAGACTTCCTATGCCTAGAATCCTATTCCTCCCTCTTTTCTTGAACCATCAAGACTCAGCTCTAGGACTACTTCCTACTTCTTGCCTATCTCAATCTTGAGCACTCTTATACCTCTCCTCTCCAAATGACATGGGGCTTACTTTGCATTTAATTTGTATTTACTTATTTATGTAAATATTGTCTCCTTCCTCTCTCCCCCCTTCCTCCACCAGTTCCAAGAGGGCTGGGACTGTTTTTAGTATTATTATTATCGATTATTTTATTATACGGGGATAATATCCCCAGTGCTTAGGGTGAAGAGCTGGGAAGAGCTGGCTTCAGCTCACCCTCCTGGTAGATACTGTCCTGGGTATTTAAGAAATACTTGTTTACTTAATGAGCTGTTGAATACAGTGTGTGACTCCTCCTTCCTATAGATGGCTTCTGGCCCAGGTGGGTATTCCCATGATACACCAGTCATTCCCATTCTGGGGGTCAGAAAACATTACAGGCATAATCATGGTCATCATAAAAGTGAATAACCTACCCACAATCTCTTTCATCTGGAGTCCCCAAAAGGTCTAACAAGCTTATAAAAAAAAAGGCTTCAGGTGAGATGATATGCATAGATGACCCTTTACCTGACCCTGAAATGCACAGGATGAAGAATCCATATTAAATAAAGACAAAATAATCTTTAGGGAAAAAGGCATTCTCTGGTTGCCATTAGCTGGGTCAAAGCTCAGCAATGGGAGGAAAAGAGACAAGAAAGCAATGCTAAGGATGACCTATGTGACCTTGACTAAGTCATTTTCTTTTTTTTCCTTAGATCTGTTTCCAGAAAACAAGAGGTTGGGGCTATATGACGTCCAAGGCCCAGTCTAGCAGTAGAATTTCTGATGTGATGCAGTCTTGATTCAGGTTGTAGCCATTTAATATCTATCATGTTCCCTGAAACATCTCTAAGGCACAAGTGGGTATGGGTATATACCTAATTATAACTTTGAATCCCTGGGCTGATTCAATTGGGGAGAGTAAGGCACAAACCTGGGGAATGAAAGAATTTGAGGAGGGGCAGGGATCTGCTCTATCTCCAAGGTATCCCAAGGGAGGTAGAAATTCCTCTCAGTAAGTAGTCCCAATAACACCTCCAAAGGAAAGATGTGATAAAGGTCCCCAGGCTTCGAAGAAAATCAGGAAAGGAATTGGAAGGCTTGTTTCCAAGTCAGGAAGTCTATCAGGAAAGGGAGTGGTCCATCCCCAGGGACTGTTGCCCATACCCCCTCAAGCCCTGGGGGGAAGTCAGTAGCAAGGGACCTTGAAGAGAGCAAAAATACCCAGAAAGAAGGGTATACTAGTTTAATGGTTACCAGTTACCAATCCCTGAAGATTGGGGCTGGGGCACAGGGATGGAGTCAGAGCTGGGGGGTAGCAGGGGATCTAGATTCTGCTCTAGGTATAGTTCTGTGTAGTCCCCACATTGACCATCAGAGAAGCAAGCTCCTTGAGACCAGAGACAGATGTGGTTTTTGTGCTCTTATCCCCAGCTTGGCTTGACCCAAGGAGGCCAAGGGAATGATTTTTGTAGGGGAATAAATGGAATAAAACCCAGGACCTGCCCCCAAGGAGAAGACACCTAGTTTGGAATTGCTAGAACACTGGAAACAGACAATGTGAGGCAGATAATGGAGAAATGTTAAACAGTGAGAGGTATAAGGAAGCAGCCTCTCCTGAGTGAAGGCAGAACCTAGAAAGACCGTCAGTCTCTTACACTGACTCATCTACCAGGGCTGTTGTGTTAATTCTTAAATATCTCCTATCCAGCTACAAAAGACTGCAAATCCCACTGATCCCCATGAACCAAATACCTGCTCAGGAAATTAGACCCTCAAAGTGAGGAGGGACTACGGAATAGACCGAGTAAGTGGCTGATTTAAAACAGGCCCCCTTAAAAACCACAAGGAATTTCAAAAGGCCCCTTATGCAAGTCATAGGATTACTGGATGGAGAACTGGAAGGGAATCAAATGTACCTCTAGTCCAAATCCTTCATTTTACAGAGAAGGAAACTAAGGCAGAGGGAGGTCAAGCAGCTTGTCCAAGGTCACAAAAAAATTTTAAAAGGTCTCTTCTGCAAGTCATAGGATTATTGAATTGAGAAGTGGAAGAGAAAGAAATGTATACCGAGTCCAATTCCTTCATTTTATGGAGAAGGAAACTGAGGCAGGGGAGGTCAGGCAGCTTGCCCAAGGTCACAATGGAACCAGCAGAACTGGGGTAGTGTTCCTGGCCTGCCAAAAGGGAGTGTGGGCTTGGGTAAGAGCTCTGGTTTGGGTTCAAAGCTTGGCTGAGTCAATTTGATTTCTTGGTGGGACCTTGGACAGGTCTCTTCATCATCTGTTAAAAAGAAGGGACAGGACTGGACAATTTCTGAGCACCCTTCCAATGCGAAGTTGAATCCAAGTTCATTGCCATTAGCTCAGGCTGTTTCCTTACCCCACAGAGCTTTTCACAGATGATTAAATCAAACCTAGTGGTTAGTTCTGCGAGGGCAGGGCTCCTTCTGACTCCCCAGGCAGACCTCTTTTCCATGACACTGAAGTTGCTAAGACGCCAGGATTGTAGGCTGCTCTTCACTGGAAAAATGCTGATTATCCCCTAAACCACTATGGCTGAAAGAGACCAGCCCCATTCATCATCCCTTTTCAAGTATCCAGGCAGGCAGGCAGGCATACATCCATATGCTCCCCCTCCCCTCCCCTCCCCTTCCTCACTGCACAACCCCTCCAGCTTTCCTCCCTCGCAGGCATTCCCTGGTGCCTTTGTTTTTAATGAGTTACTTGGCCTCTAATTAGCAGGTGTGGCTTTTAAAGGAAGAGGCTGGTGTTTACCTTACCTGGTCTCTTTAATAACCGAACCCAAGGACTCAAGCTAGCTGGCTCCCTCCTAATCCCCATCTGAAAGGGAATTCTTAATGAGCTTTGGCTCACATCCTAGGCTTCTCCCTCCCCTCTCTAGCTGGGAGACTTGGTTGAGCCCCTAACGTTCCCCATCTGAGCTAGTTATGCCAGGTCTCGCCTGCCACTCTTAGGAAATGCCTTAGTGAGAGAAATGAGGGGGTTCTCTCTCCACCCGTCCAACTCCATTGGGGAAACTCCATCCAGGGCTAGCCCGAATCCTTTCCAAGGAAGAGAAAGAGGGGGCCGGGAGGGGGTGTCTTTCTTTGCTCAGTCCTTGGGCTCTAGGTCCTTCTAAGAAATGAAGCATCAGAGGTGGAAAGGACTTGGAGTCCCCATCCCCTGGTTTTAAAGATCAAGTGATGATCGATCAAGCAACAAGCTTATTCAAGTTTCCAAGAGATGCCGGGGCGCACCAAGCCCAGGCAAGGAGCTCACAGTTTAATAGAGGAGGCCACATGCAAACAAGCAGGAACAAACAGACTAGCTGCAGGATAATTTGGAGATAAACAAGAGGGAAAGCATTAGCATGAAGGGAAATGGGGGAAAGGCTTCTTGCAGATGGTGGGATTTTGTCTAACTTAGGGAAGCCAGGGAGGCAATATGTTCAAAGGCCCATTCCAAGCCCACTCCGGCCCCCTGCCTTTACTGTTCAGAGCTCTTCATTCTGCCTGCAGAGGTCAGCCCCAAACAGGAAGAAAGGGGCAGGGGCAAGAAGAGGGAGCCCTCTGGACAGCACCCCCACCCTCATTTGGGCAGAGAAAACAAAAAAAAAAAGCCAAGGAAGTGAGCTATTCCACTGACCCTTTGAACTAAATCTCTTTCCAGTAATCAATAAACAAGCATTTATTAATCACCCATCTGCCAACCACAGGGCTTGTCTGGGCCCATCTCCCCCAACACCCTAAACAATCCCTACTCTCAAGGAATTACCTTCCAGAGAGGTAGACAACATGTGAACCAATCCTATGCTCTCCTAATTACTTTGTGTCATCTCTCTCTGAATCTCTCCGTTTCCCTCTGTACACACACACACACACACACACACACACACACACACACACACACTTTCTACTTATAGCTTTCAATATAGGTTTACTGAGAGCTCTCTTTTTTTTTCATTATCATTGCTCTCATCCCATCTTATCATCTGAGTTTGTCGTCTGAAGCAGCTGTGTTCCAAAACCTGATCACCTCAATCACCCTACCCACCCCTACCATCTGTACCTTGGGGAAACCATTTTTACCTTTTATATTTATTCTCCTGTAAAAGGACAAAAATAAAAGTCTACCGTATGAAACAAGCCATAATACACAGTAGACATGTTACTACTGCTTGCTGCTGTTGTTGCTGCTGCTGCTACTACTACTACTACTACTACTACTACTACTACCACCTCCATCACTACTACAACTGCTGCCACTGTTACTGAGGCTTCTTCTTCTCCTCCTCCTCCTCCTTTTTCTTCTTTCTTTTCTTCTTCTTCTTCTTCTTCTTCTTCTTCTTCTTCTTCTTCTTCTTCTTCCTCCTCCTCCTCCTCCTCCTTCTGCTATTGCTACTACTACTACCACCTCCATCACTACTACAACTGCTGCCACTGTTACTGAGGCTTCTCCTTCTCCTCCTCCTCCTCCTCCTTCTTTTTCTTCTTTCTTTTCTTCTTCTTCTTCTTCTTCTTCTTCTTCTTCCTCCTCCTCCTCCTCCTCCTTCTGCTATTGCTACTACTACTACCACCTCCATCACTACTACAACTGCTGCCACTGTTACTGAGCTTCATCCTTCTCCTCCTCCTCCTCCTCCTTCTTTTTCTTCTTTCTTTTCTTCTTCTTCTTCTTCTTCTTCTTCCTCCTTCTTCTTTTGCTATTGCTATTGCTACTACCTCCATCACTACTACAAGTGCTGCCACTGTTACTGCTGCTCCTCCTCCTCCTTCTCCTTCTTCTTTGACTGCTATTGCTACTACTACTACTACTACTAATACTACTGCTGCTGCTGCTGCTGCTGCTGCTGCTGCTGCTGCTGCCGCTCCTCCCATCATAACCAGCATTGTCCCTGACCCCCCTCTCCTTCAGTCAGTCCTCCACGCAGTTTTCCACACAGAGCACTGACAGCAGGGGAATAAGGTGGCATAGAAATGCAAAGAACTGTAGATTCAGAAGCAGGTGTTGGGGTTCTCCCAGGTGCTCTACTCCACAGACGTGGCATTGACAACAAGTCATTTCTTCTCTCTGGGCTTCCATCAATTCATTAATATCAAAAGGATGTTGAAGTGGGATACCTCTAAGGTCCTCCTCAGTTCTAAATTCGATGCCTTGTTTTCTACCGCCAGCAGGGGGCATGAGACTCTCTCTACCAGGCCTTTAGGTATTTAACCTAGGAAATCTGATCCTTAAAGGAATCTGAGATAAAGGGTGCCAGAGAGTTCAGAAGATGAGGCAAGGATTCTCATTTCTGGAAGAATAAGGGACATTGCTCAGCCTCACAGCTGTTTAGGAGATTCTGCTTCCTCTAGTGGCCTCAGCTACATAAGCATCTAAACTGCACCTCTGGTCTCTGGGAAGGATGCTCCAGGGACTCAAAATAGTCATAGCAATTGTCAGTAGGTGCTTCAATGGTTTAAATGTTAGGTTTGAGGACCTGCCTCAGTTACTTACTAGGACACTCCTTCAATTTTTTAATAGATTGAATCTGAAATCACAATTGAAAAGCTCCCAGCATTTTTCATGTAGTGAATGACAGAGTTGAAGTTAAAAAAAAAAACCTAGATTCAAAATCTTTAACTATTCCTGCTTAGCTGTGAGGTGTAACTGGCCCTGGAGTCAGGGAGATTCATCTTCCTGCGTTTAAATCTGACCTCAGACGCTTAGTAGCTGTGTGACCTTTGGCAAGTCACTCCACCCTGTTTGCCTCAGTTTCCTCATCTATCAAATGACCTGGAGTGGAAATTGGGAACCCTTCCAGTATCTCCACTAAAGAGAATCCCAAATGGGGTTAGGAAGAGTCAGAAACAACCAAAAAGGGCCAGAACAACAAGTTGTTGGGCAAGCGACCTTCTCAGACCTTCAGCTTCCCCATTAGTAGAACAGGACTAGGGAGAGATTGGTAATTGGGTACAGAAAGCTGTCCTCATAGTCATGGGAGTTCAAGCCTGACTTCTGATACAAACTGGCTTTTTGCCTCTCAAGGACTCACATCCCCTCAAAGCCCTAATCTGAAGATCATTTGTGGATCTGCACCGGTGAAGGGCTTCTTCATGAGGAGCTCCCTGCCTTGATGAAATCCCAGGTCCTGACCAAGTCTAGAACTGGAAAACCTGGACTCGGTCACTTCCCTCAGAAACCTACAGGCTTCATGGCACTGAGCAAGGAAGACAGCCTTTCCGCCTCAGTTTCCTCAATTTGTAAAATAAGGACAGTAATAGCACCACCCTCTCAGAGAGCCGTGAGGAGCAAATGAGAAGACACGGATAATGTGCAACAGAAATGCTAGCTGTCATTATCAGTTTTTGTTCTTGCTACTATTATTATTATTACTGCCAGTGACTGAACTAGAACTCAGGTCTCCTGGATCAGTATCCGAAAGTAACAATAGCAGTTGTCATTTCTGCGTGTATACACCAATACACATGTAGATAGGTTGGTAGAAAGATGATGAAGATATATAAAAAGAAATATAGATAGGAAATAGATAGAAATCTATATAGAAAGATTACAGAAGGTAGACAATAGATTAGAAGATAGGTGATAGAGGATAGACAAATAGAATTGGTAGGGAGAAGTCTTTGGGGTTAGCTATTTTAGACTTCAAGCTAGAGGGACCATTGCCGGTCATCTTGATTCTTGTTCTGCCACCGGACCCCAGTGACTGGAGGAAAGAGTGAGGCTGATGACACTGCAGCTCTGCCTCACTTAAACCCAATTCACTCACAAGTCACACACAGGTTGGTCCTCTTCAGGAATGAAGGATGAACAATAACAAACTGAAAGGAGCTTTGGAGAGTTATTTCAGTAGACAGTGAGCTACTTGAGAACAGAATTATATTCTAGTTTTGTCTTTGTGTTGTCAGATTAATTGCATCTAATCATGCTAAACTGCAAATAGTCATAATAATTGCAGCTTATTGGTGAAATGGATAGAGTACTGGCCCTGGAGTCAGGAGAAACTGAGTTCAAATCTGGCCTCAGACACTTAGTATTTACTTAGCCGTGTCACCTTGGGCAAACCCACTCCCTTGCCAGAGCGGGAGGGAGGGAGGGAGAGAGAGAGAGAGAGAGAGAGAGAGAGAGAGGAGAGAGAGAGAGAGAGAGAGAGAGAGAGAGTTAATTAGGTTTAAAGAAAGGAAAGTCTTAATACAAATCCGTCTGCCTCAGTTTCCTCATCTGTAATATGGAGATATTCCCAGGGATGTTGTATGATAGAATAAGATAACATATGTAGAATGGTTATAAACCTGAACACCTTATATAAAACATTAGTAATTATAAATGATTATTGGACTCAAGTCCAGTACGGTCATTTTAAAGCAGAAGAAGTTGAGACCCAGAGAGGAAATCCTTTCCCCCAATTCAAAGGGTAGTAAGTGGTAGATATTGTGGAGAAGGGGCCCATCTTCCTTTCCACCATCAGCAGCTATTGCTGACCACAGCAGGCAAGTAGGCAGAAGAACCCTGGGAGTGGCAGCACCTCCCCGATCATTGTCTTGCTCAGGGTTCAGCCCTCATCTAGGGAAGCAGCTCCTATGGAGAAAGGGGAAACCATCCCAACCAGCTGCCAACCGTCACATATAGAGCAGACAAACCAACTAAGCTGAAGTAGCAAACAAGACAGCCTCAGGGAAGGACAGGAGGCAGCACATACCAGACAAGTTAACCTAGCATCTCCTTGTCCAATGCTGATGGGGACAGCCAGGACCCTGAACCTAAGAGTCTTGGGAATAGTAGGGCTGGAAGTCCTTCCCCGTGATTCTGGGAAGCATCTGGGGAAGGGCTACAGCTACTGAAGACCCAGAGAGAAGTCTTCTTGTCTGACAATATCCTTGACACCATCAAATGGTTCCTCATCAGAAATTGATAGGATTTTATCAGGGAAAATGACATTTAGGAAGAGGCATTGCATTGCCATCTGCTTTGCCCCTTCAGGACTTTCTATCTGACTTGCAGCTGAAATCTTCCATATGTATTGTCTCCTTTCTCAAAATGTAAACTCCTTGGGAACAAGGACTGGCTTATGTTTCTGCTGCTATCCTCAGCACTTAGCACAAGGTTTTGTACATGGGATGCCTTTAATACATGTTTTTTCATTCATTCATCCATCCATTCATGTCCTCTGATGCCAACCCTACCATCTTTTCCCAGTCCACCCAGATATGAACCTATTCAAGACTTCACCACGATCAGCTCTCCTAGCAAGGCACCAGCCATGTTTCCTCTAAGGGTTAATAAACTGGAGGCCCTAAACTTGGGATGGACTGTTAGAGAATCACTAGGGTCCAATACTAAGCTTCCCCTTTCCAGACCCTTCCCCCCCCAACCCCTGGCCCTCCTATCCAGACCTTGCAGGGCCCAAGCTCCTGGCAGCTTCTTATTTTGAACAGAGGGATAGTTTAGAGTTTTTTTTCTTTTTGAAAAACTGGACCCAGGCCCGGGGTGCTCGCAGAAAGGCAAGGAGCCGCCCACCACTCATTTTCTGAGACTGTTGTTCGCCTCCATGTTACCTAGGTGGTTTTTCTCCCCTCTCTCCCTTTGAATAGGCTTGCAAGTCTGCACAGAAAATGAAAGGCCTTTGGAGTGTTTAGGCTGCAGTGAAAAGGCCTCCTCCTGTTTTCTTTTGTTGGAGAAACTGCCTAACCCTTCAGTTCCTGCTGGGACTTTATCGGAGCTCAGCCGTCATTCTCCCATCTGCAATTAATGGCAGTGGGGAGGCGTGAGTCACTCATTAGTCCCAGGCTCAGAGCAGCTCCCAGCCAGCCCGGAAGTGCTGTACAAAAGAGACCTGAGGGAAGGTTGGCCAGTCTCGGGGGATAATGGGCCCAAATGAGGGCCTCAACCCAGGCCACTGATATTTCCAGGCCCTCCCCCAGGGGCCTGTGGAGCGAGGCTTTTTGAAAAGAGCTGAGAGAATTGGGGATAGAATGCACCAGAGCCTTGGCTAAGGAGCAGGAGCTCTCTGCACCCCTGGAGAGTCCTCCTCAAAGCCTTCCTTCCCATTCCAGCAAAAAAGGGGTTCTTTTCTGTGGGTTGAGGCCACCAATCATATTCCATTCAATTCATGTATTAAGGGCTTATTATGTATCTGGCTCAGGACTAGCTAGTCACAAAGGGTAATAATAGGTAGCATTTAAGATTTAGAAAGCACTTTCCATAAGTTAGCCTCTCAACAATGAGCTAGGTGCTATTACTGTTTTCATTCTATAGATGAGGAAACTGAGGCAGAGGGAAGTCAAGGGACTTGTCCTGATCACGCAGCTATCAGGTGATTGAAGTAGCCTTTGAATTCAAGTCACCTATCCCAGAGGGGCAACTAGGTGGTAGAGGATAGATTCTTGGGATTGGAATCAGGAAGACCCATCTTCTTGAGTTAAAATAGGGTCTCAGATACTTATTAGCTGTTGACCCTGGGAAATTTGCCTCAATTTTCCCATCTGGGAAATGAGCTGGAGAACGAAATAGCAAACCACTCCAGTTTGCCAAGAAAACACCAAATGGGGCCACAGTCAGATATGACTGAAACAAACTGAACAGCAGAGAGAAATGAATCATAAAGTGATGAACACCACTGAAAAGAATTGAACAACAAAGAGAGAAATGAAATGACATGTCAGAGGCCAGATTTAAGACTTGAATCCAGATCTCTTGAATTTGAATCCATTCCACTTTCTATTATATCAGTCAACCTTTCAAGGAATTCTTTCAGTTTGGAAAGGAGAAGTGAATTATAGGAAAAGGTTGTTTTCTGGGACATTACCTATATAACAAGACTTAACCATCATCAGAATCATTCATTCAGGCAATTCAGAATACTGGAAAAACCATTAGATTTGGAGTCAGAAGGGACTTTGGTTGAAATCATATAATTTTCTTGATTCTAATCTTCTGAACTCTGGTCTCTCATCACCACTTGCCTACTGAGCATTTGTAATCTCTACCTGGATGTCCCATGGGTAGCCTCAAGCTCAGTAAAACTCATTATATTCCACCCCATCCCTCTTCCAAATTTCTCTATTGGTGTTGGGGGAACCATCATTCTTCCTCTCACACAAAATTACAACCTTGGGGCCATCCTTAAACTCTTCATCTCAATCACTTTCCATATTTAAACCCGTGGCTAAGTCCTTGTTAATTATACTTTCACAACCTCTCTCATACTGATCATCTCTCCAATCACAGAGCCAGGAAGCAAGCACTTTCAATATTAGTTGATGGATAATCTTTATGTTGAAGCATCTCTCCAACCTGAGTGAAGAGCAGGGGAGGGGATTACCCCTGGGTAACCCATGACCCTGCCCTACATTAACAATGAAATGAGAAATAAAACCAAGCATTCTCAAAAATTATTGACATCTCCTTTCCTTATTTCAAACATCCTTCCACCCTGTCCTTTTTCCTAGGTTCCATTAAATAGGATCATCAATTTAGAATTGGAAAGAACTTTAGAGACCATTTAGTCCAATCTCATTTTACTGATGAGGAAACTGAGATCCAGAGAAGACAAATAACCTGGCCAGGGTTATATATCTAGGAGAATATTATGCTCCACAATCCCTATGCTGTCCAAGTGCAAAAACTCCCTTTCCTGGTAACCCCTCCCCATCTATGTGCTGTCACTATTAGAATGTAAGCTCTCTGAGGTTATAAAAGGTATATATATACACTTTTATATTTGTATCCTCAGGACCTATCACAGAGCCTGGCCTATAGTAGATGCTCAATAAATGCTTTTCCATTCATTTAACCACTCCTTGAGCACTATACCTTGCCTACTGTCTGTATAAAAGAAGATTGTTCTTTGTGGTCTTCCCACTCCTCTCAAATGAAGGACATTCTAGCCAGAAGTCGACATTTTTGCTCTACAACCAAATAGAAACATCTCTCCCCACAATCTCTTTTTTCCACAGATGATCTCCCTTGCAGCCATTTCCTTCCTCCTTTCCAGAAGTCCCGCATGCAAGGTCATGAGGCAGAAGCCTCAATGAACTCTGTCCAGTCTTACCTATTCAGCTCTGCACCATCCAGGTAAGCCCAATGCAGGGATTACCCAGTGGGCCCAACTTTCAATGGCCATTAGCCATTCAACCAGATTTCAGCCTATGCCTCACAGACTACCTACATTCAGCTCTGCCATATGTCCTTTTCCTCTACCTGGAATGCTCTCTCCTTTGCCATAGATTCACTCTCCCCTTTCTAAATGCAAGTCTGGATTCACCCTGTTCTAGAAGTCCTTTCCAGATAATGTCCATCTGGATCTAATCATCCCAGAAGCCCCTTCAACAATGACCCTTTCCACAGACTCCTCATCCTCTGAATGGCCAGAGTTAATAGAATATATGTCATAGGCCTGAAAATTGGCCCTCCAAGTACTTAGGAGGGTTCTTTCCATTTGGAATCACTCAGCTTGCCAGGTCCAAAACAAACAAACTCTAACTAGTACCACTGTTCTCATGTCTCAACAAGCAAGGAGAAAGACTGTCTTGGTAATTTAATGTTGAAAAGTTACAACTAGGAAAAGGTTGTTGTTTTTAATCACTGGAAGATCTTTCTCAGTGAAGACAATACTGCCAGTTAGAAAGTTTACCCAAACTTCTAGCCTTCTTCTGGTTACATTGGAGTGGTGGCTCCAGAGGAATCCAACCCAATCTCCTTTTTCACCACTCCTCAACTGACTCCATCTCACCAATGGGGAATCATCATGTTGGGGCCAAATCAGCACCAGGGAAGGAAGATGCTATTTAACCCAGATTGATCTTGCTTGATCAATGTGGATTGGAAATCTGAATCTCGGGCTCACCTCAGCCTCCTCCTTCCTGATATGGTATCTGCAAATGTAAAATCATAACTATCTATCTCCTATCTCCAAGCCTGTGCATGGGTTAACCTCAAGTCTGGAATGCTCTACCTTCTCACCCCTGTCTCGGTTTCCCTTATTTCCTTGGGGATTCAAGTTGCATTTTCCTGTAGGATTCCTTTCCCAGTCTCCTGCCCAACTCTATCCTCTCCAAATTGCATTCTATTTCTTCTAACCATGTCTTGAATACATGTGATTATTTACATGCTCTCTTCCTTGTTAGAATGCAAGCTCTGTGAGGGCAGGTTTGTGCCTTGCTTTCTTTTCTCAGACTTAGCAGAATGCTGGCACATAAGAGACATTTAATAAATAAGTTGTTGATTGATTGATTTCTGCCTGAGGCTGATGCCAGTGGTTAGACTGTAGAGGCATCAAGGCATGATGATGTGGTGGAAAGAGCATGAGCCAAACATTCAGGAGACTCACAGTCTAGTCCTAGCTCTGCCAAGGACTAACTGAAAATTTTCATCTAAAAAACATGGAGGTTGGACTAGATTGACTGATTGCTTCATTCAATGAACCATCACTTTAAAAATCAGACCCTTTATGTAATGCTCTGTGTCTCCTTTTCTAACATAACAAAAACTGAGAAAATGAAGTAATTTTAAGTGATGAAATGATATAACTGAGATCAAGTCTTAGCCTGACTTAGCTGACATTCTGGACATTTCTCCACCTTTGAAATTCCTCGTGTTCCAAAATCTATCCTAACTGGCAATCTGTGTTCTAAGGTCCCTCCCAGCTCTGACATTCTGTGTTACTAAGGTCCTTACCAGCTCTGACATTCTGTGTCCTAAAGTTCCTTCCAGCTCTGATATTCTGGGTCCTTTTCAACTTTGAAGTTGTTTTGATTATTTATATGTCATTTGGCATTTGTAACCAAAGATCCCTCAAATAACTAATGACTTCAGGCCCCTAAATATGAGAGTAAAAAAAGAAGGGGCTTCAGAATTAAGAGTTCAGTTTGATTCATGGCTTTGTTATAGCTACTATTGATAGAACTTTGGGCAGGTCAGTTGACCTCTAGAGATCTCAGTTTCCTTAGCTATAAAATGGAGATAATGACACATTCAGTGTTTGCTTAAAAGACAAACTATCATAACAAAACACCAAGCTGTTCCTATAATCATCATCATCATCATCATCATCAGTAGCAGTAACATTATTATCATTACCACTACCACCATCATCATATCACCTTCTTCATTTTCAACATCATCATCATCATTACCACCACCATCACCATCATCACTTTCGTCATCACTATCAACATCACCGTAATCATCATCATCATCATGACTTAGCACAGCACCCCCTCACTCAAATCTAATCCATGTACTTGTCATGGCATCACCTCCCCAGTGTTGTAGCCTTTTTCAAAACTGAAGGATAAAACAGGAAACAGGATTTGGGGGAATAAATTCTTTTTGTAGTAAAATGGGAGGGTCTTTCTAAGGCTCTCCCTAGGGTGGACTGCATGTGCCTACTACCCAATTTATCTTCTCTATCAATTACTCCATCAAATGAAATAATTTAGAAAAAGTACTTTGCAAACCTTAAAGTGCTTCATTAATGTTAGCTATTATTAATAATATGACAAATATAATTATATCACTGTTAATTATTATAAACAAGATCCATATTATTGAATTATTATCAATATTATTAGATTAATAATCTCATTAATGGGAAAAATCAGTAAGGATTCTTTAAGTGCCTACTATGTGTCAGCCACTGTAATTGTGCTAGGGAGACAAATATGAAAGAATAGGAAAGAATTCTTAATTTCAAAGAACAAAAAAACTGCACTTTGGGGGACATCCAACTTAAGCTATACAGAAGAAATGTGATATGGTAATGTGACCCAAGGTAGTGTGGGACTTTGGACTCTATTGATGATGCTGGAAGGGGGAGATACCCAAGGTGGTACTTCAGCTGGATCCTTCTAGGCAGGGCACAAACTCTCTGACTCTGGTATCAAAGGGGCCACAGCCCACTACATTTCTGGCAGAGGCTGGTTTTCTCCATTTCCATATTTAAAGTTTCCCAGACATATTTTCTTTTTTTTCCACAGAAGCTGGAGCCTGTGATTTTACAGCTGATAACCTATAATTTAAAAGAAGAAGAACACGACCCAAATGGAGAAATACTTATTTGGGCAATTTCAGATTAACTCTTTCCCAGTTGGAGCCAAATGGAAACCACTGCTTGAGTGAAACCTGTGGAAGGAAACCACCCATAGAGAAAGGTATGTTTTTCTTTTCTTTTTCCAAGTCATTATTTTTACTGCATTTAGAGTCACTCTGGTGTGAGACCTATCAAGCCCTTTGGTGTTCACCTTCACCCAACTCCTCACCTGAGACTCCAAGAAGCTGTAGCATGCACAGTGGGCCACACCCTGGTAAAACCATCTTGGCAGACAGGCTAAACCAGGTTGAGGGTAGCTGACAGGCCTCAAACCCATCAGTGATTTAGAGGGGTGTCTTTCCCAAGCTTGTGAAGACTTCCCCTGGTGGAATGGGGAGGATAAGAACAATTTGTTCCAATGAATATAAAAGCAGCTGAAGCAGGCATTGTGGAATGATTAGAGCTTGGTTAGATAGCAAAAATGCCATGGTCATCCACAGCATCCTGGGCCATCGCCACTTGAGTCCTGACTTTTGTCCATCCACCAGACTCCAATGACTCAGGAGAAGAAAACGAGGTCACTGACTTTTTTGCTACCTTGGCCTCATTTAAACCCAATTCATGAGCAAGTCAAGATATTATAATAAGTGCAAAAAACACCAACTAGGATGCCAATCTTGGTACTTGCCAAGCTATGTGACCTGGGGGGGGGTCACTCATGGATCTCAGTTGCTTCATTCAGAAAATGGGGTAATATCTGCCTCACAGGGTTGTTCTGATAATCAAATGAGATAATTTAAGCAACCATGTTCCAAACCTTTGAAAGGTGGCTTCCTGTTGTAGTAGAGAGAGTGTTGGATTTGGGAGGGAAAAAAAAAAAACTGTTTTCAAATCCTGCCTTTATTACTTACTAGTTGCATGACAAGTATAAACAACTTCAATTTCCTGAGCCTCATTTTCCCCCTTGTGAAGTGGGGATAATAAAACCCAATTATATCTACTTTTAGAGTAGCTGTCCTATGAGATAATGGAGGCAAAGTACTTTGTAAAACCTAAAGCTTATGTCATGCCAACTATCATTTATAATGTCAGATACTGCACTAATGTAAGGTATGAAAAGAAAGGTAAAAGACAGACTCCTATTCAAAAGAGCCCATGTCCAATGGGGGGAAATCCCACGTGAACAACTATTATGGGTCTAGGCTCTAAATTTCAGCCTTCAAAATATCTCC